>NW_018397269.1:3656299-3656869 GCF_002168275.2 Theobroma umbraticum
TCAACAATGAGCTAACCCATACATTAGAAGTTGGGTTGTATAATTATTTACCCTAAATCTCTAATCAATTCAAGAGAGTAATTTTTCCACCAAAGTTGTGTCCAATTAAATCTACGTTATCAACCGTTCAAATTAGAAATCAATTAACAAAAATGCTTAATCTCACCTCTAGAAATGTTTCCCAAGCTTTAACCCACTCCAAATAGCCTTTAAAATTATTCTTGAAAGCTAGGGCTTAAATTTTAGAGAGAGAAAGTGAAAATCATCCACCAAGCTTTTAGGGGTGAAATCTTTTTCCTCTAACACTTAAAATCCATGATTTATCATTGCGATTTAATGGGTTTGAAGGGTGTGAAAGTTGAGAGAAAATGTAACAACCTCTTCCCTGATCGTTATTGGCATTTGAGACTTGCGAGTGAACCCACCAAATTCCAAATAAGCCTTAGTTAAGATTCTAGACAATTTAAAATTGCCTTGCAATATTAAGGCTATCGTTTACTTAAACCAAATAAACTTAATATTTAAAACATGGCATTTAGATACCAATAACCAGGTTTGATAATTCCACAA
>NW_018397269.1:3656891-3657107 GCF_002168275.2 Theobroma umbraticum
AATCATTACATAACCTCAAGTTTTAGTAAATACATTTCCAATAAGTTATTAATCTTTTAAGTTTGGCTATTCGACACAACATGACCTCTAGGTAGTGGAGCGACTCAGAGTGAAAGTGTAAAAGATGCCATTACCTACGTTGCAGCTAGTCTCGATGTGCTGAGCATACACTCGAACCGTTTACTTATCTACAAAAGGAAATAAAGGGGTGAGTCT
>NW_018397269.1:3657117-3784369 GCF_002168275.2 Theobroma umbraticum
GTGATCATCAACTCCGTGAGTAGAACGTAGATAAGAAACAAGCTAAAGGCAGAAGATTTGAATGTTAAAAATATAAGGATATATGCAAACAATTTAACTCAAAAAGGGAGGTTTGTGCTTTATTTGCAAAACTAGAAAGTTAATTCAAGATAATCATTTGAATCATATATCAAACTAATACATGTAAAGATCCCTGCTGCCGAACATATAACAAACAGCTTAAAGCAATTTAGTATCATCACACATGCTCTCGTAAAATCCAACATTAACAAAGCTTATATGCAAATTCATAAATCACCTCATACACGAGGAGTTAAATCCAATGTCATCTTATAAGTAGGGGAACTGCGAAAAAATCGTTACTTCTCACCATGTGAAAACTACGTATGTGAAAACCCAAAAAGATATCATTCTAGAGTAGGAATAGAAATAAAGAACAAGTGGACCCACTTCCATGTAATAACATTTGGGAACTTTACTTCACCGGATCCCTACATGCCATGGCAGTCTCAACGATGTTGGCTGAAATTGGAGAAATTAGGTGGTCGCAACTGCTATCACAACTTTTGGCCTAGCCAAGTACAATCACAGACCATGGCCCCATCCATGGCTAACAACCCATCAGCGACCCATAGATTCTCTAGTTAGAGCTTACTTGTACACAAGGGTCACACTTAACCGAAGTGACAACCTGCCTACTCTCGAATCTCCTAGTTTGGTAAAACCATTTAAAAGCCAAATTGGGCTTTCAAAGAATCATTTCAAATCATTTTCAAAATGCGATCATAATAACATGATAAAATCTCTTTTTTGTAAGACTTTACATTGTAAACCTTTTGCATGAGGATTAGATGTCAAATCAGCATGGTGAGTATGAAATTCATTCATGAATGCACATCACACAATCAATAAGGCACACTTTGATAGAAATTATGGTAAAAAGCTTGTTTCTCAATTTTAAAATCCTTTACGTATATAACTTATATATATATATATGATCAAAGCAAATTTCAAATACTTTGACATCCACAAACTCCTAGAATATCTACCAGCTCATGCTTTCTATAAATTTTGCATTTAAAATAAATTAACACGTATAAATATATATTTACATAATTATAGGAATTTTTAAAATAGACACCCTCTACTTACCTCATAATAGCGGGACGCTACGTCGCTATTGATTCAAGTGCACATAGCTAATTTCTACTTTCCGGTCACTCGTTACCTTCTCCGGCATGTCACCACGGTTACTTTACTTATACTCTTCCTAGCAATCATTCAAATCCAATACATTTAATTATACACACAAATGGCAGCATATTAACCAATAATCCTTAACCAAATCTCATAGTTTTGATCACATTACTCACAAACATTTATCACACAATCCATACACTTTAACCAACCAAAGCTTATGCAATACAATATAGTCACTTTGCATGCTTACCTCTCGGTTTGAGCTTGAATTTTCAAATATGATTCACAACTTCCTCACATCTAAGGTCACCTTTGCTGCCACAAACATAGTCAATTAATATACATCTCATTTTTCCTTTCTACTTATGATTTCAAGACTAAAACACTTACCCATTACTTATTTAGCTCCAAAATCACCATGCATTCCAAGATCTACCTACATGTATGCCTCGGGTCCCTTGAATCCTTATAGATTCTTGCTATCACAAACAAAATCACATATTACAATTGATTTACAAAGCATGAATTTCAAGCAAAAATGAAAATCTCTTTACCTTCCTTGTTTTTCATACTGTTTTCTTTTTTTTTCTCTTTATTTTCTTTCATGGGCGGATTGCCCAAAGCTTCATGTATTTTTGGCAAGTTTCCTTTTCTTTTATAAGGTAAAAGTATAAGGCAAAAAGCCTCGGCAACCTTTCCACCCTCCACATCCATTTTCCATCCTTTTTCATTTTTTTTATTTTCTTTATTCCATTCTTTCTCTTTTCATCTCTTTATTTGCTCCTTATTCTCATTGGGCCAACTCATTCCCCACTCACATTTCATGCACAAATTGTCTCTTTTGCTCATTGGTCCAAAATCTATTCTAATTGCCTTCCATCCGCCACCTTATTTTCTCACTTTTTATTTTATTTCCTTTTCCACCTATTTCTTCCAATTACATTTCATGCACAACTTTCCCTTATGTTTTAATTGGCCATTTGTTACACCATTCAAATCACATGTAACCCATTTTCTTCTTTCTTCATTTGACCACTAAATGCACCAATCACATTATATGCAATAAATTTTAATCTTATTCTTTCTTTTACTTCACTTGGTAGGAGTCCCACATGTTGCCCGCTAACTTCTCCTTTTTTGCATATAATAATTTGCATGTAATGGTAAGTTTCACATGTACATATCATACTCCACATAAACTTTCCTTGCTTAATAAATTCCCATTTAACTTCAAATATTAAAAATTATACATAAGTCCTCAAACTTTTTTTTATTTACCGTGTGTCCCTCCAAACTTTCATACTTTATAATTTTGTCCTTCCAACACTTCTTAAATTTCAATTTCCTTTTATTTTCCTTCCTTTACATGTGTACAAATATAATATAAGGTTTGTACCTCATCAATGTGTCACCATAATATTTAAATTTATACTTACCCATTCATGCTCTATTTAATAAACGCACGTGGGCACCACTAACATCTTTTTTCTTCAAAATTCTTTCTTACTTCATCTCACCCACTTAGATTAGTCATGTAATCCTCCTCCATGACTAATCTCAATAATAATTAAAAATTAATATTTTAATATTATTTTATTCTAAAATTCTTCACTTGTCTCTTCGGGTCCCAAAGTGTCTCACTTTGTCCCGGTTCACTTTCAAATCACCTTTTAACCTACTAATTCATCCCCAATAATAATATTATTATTTAATTATTATTTTATTACGTACGAAATATTTTATTTCAAAATATTCTTTTCACCCATTACTGCTCTTTGGTACTTAGATTTTCATCAATTGACCTTTTATCTTATCGATTGGGTCTTATTTACTCCTATTCGAGAATAGGAGATGTTACAGAAAATGAGCAAATTTTACATTTTAGGGTTTTTAAGCCTAAAATTAGTTGATCTGGCTATCTATATCGACTATGGGAGGGCTGAAGTCGACCCGAGACCAAATTATTTACCCCTGCTCCCATTTCACTACTTAGGATCGACTATAAGGGCTCTAGAGTCAATCTTGGGCTAGTGCACTTTCCTCTCCTTACTCTCTACTTCACAGATTCGATCCTATATGTGCTAGAATCGACTCTTAAGGTCTAAATTCACAAAAATTGGTTCTTTTGCAGTCTAAACTAATTCTAAATCTACTCCATGGCCTTCAATCAATCATATTTCAGTTAAGATCAACACTTAAGTTCATCATGCACACCAATTTCTTGTTCATGAATTATGTCACATAGCATATCAATTAAGCATGGCATAATTTTCATACATATCATAATCATTGTAGTGCTAAACATATACACTATATCATTCATGTGCCAAGTGTATGCACAACATTATTTTACCTTTTACATACTCATATATTCCTTGACCATCTTTCTATAGACATAAGCATTCCTTGAATTCACATTCATACATATCGAAGTTCACATTAATCTGCAAGTTAGTTTAGCATCACACATACTTAACATTAAAAACCGAGGGTGTTACCCCAGGCATGTTTACTAGTCCATGCACAATTGGTGCCTTATTCTTTGCTAAGGCTTTGAGTGATTTAAAGGCGAGTATTAATTTGCAGCCACTGTCAATCTACAACAAGTTGGGTTTGGGGGAGATCAAGCCCACCATTGTGACTTCTTAATTAGCAAACAAAACTCTCACTTATCCAAGAGGCATAATGGAAGATATGCTTGTGAAAGCAGATAAATTCATATTCCCAGCTGATTTTATAGTTCTTGATATAAAGGAAGATAGAGAAGTTCCTATTATCTTTAGGAGACCTTTCTTTCACACAACCGAAGTGCTTATTGGTGTTGAGAAAGGAGAACTTACCTTGTGTGTCTAAGATCAAGGTAACACTGAATATCTTTCATGCCTTAAAGTTCACTAACGATGATGATGAGTGTTTTACAGTGATTGTGGTTGATATGGCCATGAGTGAAGTATTCATGGAAAATCATCCTACTGACCCACTTATAGTATCTTTGATTTCTGAATCTAAGCCCAACAATAAAAAAGTTAAAGAATATGTCAATGCCTTGAATACTCCATCTCGAGTATTGAAAACTTAGTTTGAATTGTTAGATTTGTCTTCCTCTTCATCCTTACCAAGAAAACCTTCAATTGAGGATCCCCTTAAGTTAGAACTCAAACCATTGCCAAAATATTTGAAGTATGCATATCTTGAAAACTCATCTACTCTTCCAATTGTTGTTGCATCTAACCTTACTAACAAGTAGGAAGAAAAGTTGCTTAGAGTTTTGAAAGAGCATAAAAAGGCACTAAGGTGGTCAATAACTGATATTAAGGGGATAAATCCTTCAATATGCATGCATAAAATTTTGTTGGATGAAAATCGCAAAGCCATTATCGAGCATAAGAGGTGATTAAATCCAATTATGAAAAAGGTAGTCAAAAAAGAAATAATCAAGTGGCTAGACGCAAGCATCATTTATCTTATTTCAGATTGTAAAAGGGTAAGCTCAATGTAATGCGTACCAGAGAAAGGCGGGATGATGGTGGTGGCTAACAAAAATAATAAGCTCATTCCCACACGGATAGTCACTAGATGGAAAGTATGCATAGATTACAAAGAGCTCAACAAGGCCATAAGGAAAGATCATTTTCCTTTGTCTTTCATTGACGAAATGTTGGATAGATCAGCTAGAAAAGAGTATTACTGTTTCTTGGATGGATACTCAGGCTTCAATCAAATTACCATTGCACTAGAAGATCAAGAGAAAATAATCTTCATGTGTCCTTATGGTACTTTATCATTTAGAAGGATGCCATTTAGATTATGTAATGCTCCGGTCACATTTCAACAGTGCATGATGTCCACCTTCACGGATATGGTGGAGAAACCTATAGAGGTATTATGGATGATTTCTCAATATTTGGCAATACTTTTCATGAATGTCTATTCAATATTAACAGGGTATTGCAAAGATAAAGGGAGAAAAACTTAGTTTTAAATTGGGAAAAATGCCATTTTTTGTGAATATTGTTTGAGTATTATGTAAATTCTTATGCTAAGCTTTATTGTTAGGATGAAATTTCTACGTTTTGAGCACTATGTCTTTTACTTAGATCTATTGTATGTATTTAGAGAAGGTTTATGTGAACGTAAAAATTTTGAATTATGTATTAAGTTTTAGAATTTGTTTAATTCTATCTCAACGCAAAATCTTAAGCTATACTTAGTTAAGAAGATGATTGAGGGCATTTTTGGACCGATTGAACCTTTTAGCCCTCCTTTATAGAATTTATCCTTAGTTTCCTCTTTGAGCCTAATGACACCTGTTCTTTGTTTGAACACTTAATTTTCAGCCTAGACCCTTTTTATAGATATTTCCACAATTTTGCATCCTTCATTCCAAAGTACATAAGTCAATTGAAGGATGTTTAGAGCTAAAGTATGAAAGGGGTAGTAAAGATAAAAAATGAAGAAAAGTTTATTGTATGATTGTACTCATCTAGCTACCCAATAAAAGAAATAAGTTTGGGGGTGAGAAATTGAGAAACAAAAAAAAAAAGAAAGAAAGAAGAAAAAAAAAGGATGAATTGATTAACAAAAGAAAACTCTTGATGAAATGGGGTAGTAAAAGGTAAAGGAAAATAAAGCTCGTAACAGGCCATAGATTGACTCCATGCTTAGGTTGATTTAAGATATACATTATCCCATATTCATTGTTGACCCTAGCCATACATTACAAGCTAATTAAAGTCCTATTGATTCTTGATTTAGTATTAGTCTACATTAGTGGAGAGAGAGATGAAGAGAAAACTTATGGAATTTAATTACTAATTTGAATTTTTTGTGAATGTAAACTTATCTGGATTGTACAATGTTGTAGGTGAAAATATTGCACAAACACGCAAAAATTCACTTAATGATAAGCTTGCATTTGAATTGAAACATGAACTTGAATAATATTTGTATGTGCCTTAGAGTTATGAATATGAATTAGCTGCAGGGAATATTAAAGGTGATTAATAAAATAGTGCAATTGAACTCTAGTCAAAGGTTTTCATGTTTAAGTTATTGCATTTTTATTCTTTATTTTGCTCGAGAACTAGCAAAATCTTAAGTTTGGGGTGTAATAACTCTATTATATAAAGTTATTTCAACACATTTTGGAGACTTAAGTTGCTAGATCTTTGAGTTTTAGGTTTAGATTTTAGCATTTTACTTGTTTTTCTGAGTTAAGTTAGATTACATGTTGAATAGTTAAATTAAGTTGTTTTAGTTCAATTTTACTTTATTTTGTTTTAATTTACTTTAACAAAAGTAAATGTCAATTTCTCTCATGGTTTGATGTAGGATATGTGATGAGAAATGTGAAATTGAGTCATAATAGCATAAGTATGCTGAAGGTAAACTCATACATATTGCAATAATTTAAAGATATCTTGAGTTACAAAGTCCAATTGATGTGATTTTTAATTCAGTGGAAAGCTAAGAGAATGGGCTACAACTTTTATGTGTACTATTTTGCCAGGTTCAGACTAGATCAATGTAAAAATCACATCCAAAGATGATAGATAAAGGTAGTTCTACACAAGGCAGCATGGAGACCAAAGCCGCAACTCTAAGTTGCTCATGGCCGCAGCATTGAAGGAGATACCATTGTAGCACTAGGAGAATCATGTTCATGACACTGAGCTAAAAGGTGTGCCATACAAATTGGAAAGAGGAAATTGTCGTGGCTCTTAAAAAGTAATGTTGCAGTGCCACTAAGACGTGTCAAGGCACTGCAGCACTGAGAAATCAAGGCCACAACGCCACCTCAATTGCCAAAAATAAACTTTTGATGAAAAATTGGATAGTAGGGCACCTTGCACATATTTAAAAGGCTTTTCAAGATCATGCAAGGGGGAGGATAGCAATAGCTTTTCTAGAGAAATAGAGTTAAGAATCAAGCAAGAATTCAAGAGCAATTGAGAGAATTTTGAGATATACCGAGTTGATGGATGTTTGATGTGCTTGTGTCTAGCTAAGTACACCTAGACCAATATGCTATTGAATTGTGCAAGTATATGATGAGTGTTTCATAGGAACGAATTATTGTGATATGTATATAATACATGTGAGAATGTGAGCTATGAAGCAAGATTGCTTAAAAATGTGAAATTGGAAACTATTTACGTGTATGCGGCTATCAGGCCATGATTAAGTTAAAATGTGATTGTTGATGCATGTACGGCTAGTGGGCCATGATTATTGAGGTGAAGTATAATATGTGTGTGTGTGTGTACATATGATGTAATAAAGGTATTAATGGTCTGCCAATGATTATGTTTCATCCGAGGGATAATTTCGGACGTTGTTTTGACTATAGTTGAATGGCTTCTTCCTTGTGACTATAAGTGTGCTTGTAAGGGTGGTGGTAAGTGGGTGCTGTGGTTTAGTCTTGCCTGTGATTCCTGTCTGTAGTGCTTGGTGCCATCTGTTGCGGGATTACTTCAGATGAGGATTTGTGTAACACCCTGATTTTTTTTACATGGCCTATATGTGAAAGGAACACCCTGATTACTTCTGGTCCAAGATTGCAATTTTTGTTATGCACACCAGAATGTTCCTTTCACAAGATAGACTATAAAGAGGCCATCTTTGAGAGATTACTTCAGATGAGGATTTGTGTAACACCCTGATTTCTTTTTACATGGCCTATATGTGATAGGGGCTAAATAATTAAAGAGTAAATTTGAACCTTGATGTATATGCATATGGAGTACGTGTGTGAACTACATTATAGAGAGAATGATCTTGAAATTTGTTTTATATTTGGAGACTTCTTTAATGATATGTGACTGTGTTAAGTGTCAGAAGTATACCTTATGATACTTAGGCAACAATTTTATGAACATATTTGAAAAATCCAAAAGTGTGATGCTTAGATTGAAGCATTGATCTTTTGTTTGAGTATTTAAGTCATATATGAATGGTTTGAGGTTGTGGAAGAGATTTAGAATGGGTTTAGGCTTTAAAAGGAGCAATTTTTACGAATCGAGACATAAAAAGTGGATTTTAGTGCATAAAAGTTCGATCTTGTGAAGTAAAATACAGGGGTAATCATGTATTTTGGTCTAAGATCAACTATAGGCCCTTTATAGTTGATCCTAGGTTGGAAAAATGAAAAAAATGTGAACATTCTGGTCCAAGATCAACTATAGACCCTCCATGGTTGATCATGTGAAGAAAAATCGACTAAAATCGAACATTCTAGTCCAAGATCGAGTACAGACCCTTTATAGTCTATCTTGTGAATGGAAAAGGGGTGAAACACAAACATGTTAGTCTAGGATCGATTATAGACCTCCCATAGTTGATCTTAGACTGCCAAATCAGCTTGAAACGAGCTTAAAAGCCCCAAAACTCAGTTTTCTCTTCATTTTCTTCCTATTTCCTCATTGCTTCACCATATTCTCTCAAATTTCAAACCCTTTAAAACTTTTAAACTCCAATCTTAAATAATGAATTCTAAGTGTTCAAGGAAGGAGATTTCACTCTTAAAAGCTTGATTTATGATTTTTGCTTTTTCTTTCTACCTATTTGAAGTCCTAAGCCACAAATGCGTTCTTGGAGTTATTTGGAGTGATTTGGAGCTAACCCGACATTGGGCAAATGTTATTGAGGTAAGATTAAATGTTTTTATAGATTGATTTTTAATTTAATCAATTAATAACTTAGATTTGATTTGGTCTAGCTTTGAAGAAATTGGCCCCCTTGAGTTGACCGAGGATTTAGGGTATATAGTTGTGCAATCCACCTTGTAAGGTATGGGTTTAGCTTATTATAGAAAGATTTGAGCTTATACATTGGATTGCTAAAATTTTGATTATTTTTTGAAAATGTTGGCATTTTTTGAAAGCTAGGATTTAATTAGTTTTATAATATTTTGATGTGTTTAAGGGAAGATTGAACAACTTGGGCACATTTGATAGTTGAAATATGGTTGAAGGCTAAGAGTCGACATTTAGCTGTAGAGTACCTCAAATTTGTCACTATGAGTAGGTTAATTAAATGAATGTGATGCATAATGCATGGAAATTGAGCTACACTAGTACTATATTATGAATGTAGGCTGAGTTCAACATACCTAGGCTAGAGAACTTTGTATGTACATATGTCAATGTGATTGCCTAGGTGTGTTTCAGCTAGTATATTGTTAATGTACATGTTGGTATATGTGTTTTCTTGTGAATGCCATTGGGAAACATGAGTTTTTAAACATCTAGGTGATGTATCATTTTAATGGCTCCTGGATATGTTATGACTAAATTAGTGTGATGGTGATACCACGATGTGGGATTAGATTGTCCATTTGTTGACAAAATATTGATGCATGATCTAATGTGATATTATACATGTATATGCAGCTATTAAGCCATGATTAAATTAAAATGAGATTGTTCATATATATGTAGCCAGCGAGCCACGATTAGTGAGACACTTAGAACTTAATGAGCTTATTGATAAATGAAGCTCAATAAATGTGATAGTTACTATGTTGTAGGCATATGGAAGAATAAAGACATAATGGTCTCATTGTGGAATTGTTTTCCATCCAAGGAATGAATTCCGAATGTTGATTTGACTTGAGGTTGAGTGGGTATCGTTACCTTGCTACTATGTGTGTGTGCATGCAGAGATAGTGGTAAACAAAGATTGTGGTTTACAAAGATTGTGGTTTAGTCCCACTTGTGATCCTCACTTGTAGTGTGGTGATGCCACCCTTAACGAGATTACTTCAAGCGATGTTTATCGTTGGGAGATTACTCCGATCAATGATATGATTTTCCACCAGCTACTTCGATGCTGGGCTCGATATGATTCTCTGCCCGTTGCTTTAGCACATGCGTGACTTGAGTTCTGCTAGCAGTTTTACCCTATACGTGATTTGTTTCTCCTCTGACTAGCCACTGTGCGTGATTTGACTATGTCCAGGGGAGGACCACTCACTAATCTGATATGATGTGAATTGATTTGTATACAATGTGTGATAGCCTTGGAGATACGTAGATAACCATGATATGAATTGATACGATACTCTAGTAACTAAAGTGTGTTGTGGAGAATGATATGACTGACTTTGATTTGGCTTCGAGAGTAAGCCTAATGATATGTATGATGATCTTTGAGGATGTTGGGGATGATGATATACTCCCATATTGAAGACTTAAGGATACTAATATGCTCTCAATTCGGAGATGTTTGCTAGATTTTGTCGATGCACTAGGAGTGCAATAATTATTATATGTCCAATGTATGTATACAATTCTAATTATGTGTACCACTCACTGAGAATTATAGTATTCACCCATTTGATATCATATGCAAATAAATAGGCCACTAGACAGAGCGTGGCAAAGGTCATCTATTGACATACTAATTTTGGCATCTGATAGGTCCCTTATTTTAGTCACTTTACTGAGCAAGTCCATATTAGCATCCGCATTCTAAGTTTTAAGTTTTCAAAAAAAATGTATTTTGGATATTGTAAGCATTGAGTGCCATGTAATATTTTATACTAAGGGTTGTTATGTACGAACCTTCCTTGAATGGTCAATGTGTGACCTTATGATGATTATATGAAACATGCACCAAAGATGGTGTACCATGTTGAACTCGAATTTTATTTATGGATATGACATATGAAATCCCTGGGCTATATGTTATTTGATTTTGAACCCTCAAGCTTGCTCGAGTCTCGTGGGCTTTGCTTGGCAAGCTCATGTGCTAGTCATAGACCCCTGGGTTTGGATCATGACAATTTGATCCAGCTAGTTGGCCATTGTGCATGATTATGTAAATCCAAGGGAAGACCACTCATTGAATGTGTTGAATTTTATAGTTATGCATCAATTGCACCATGATATAGAATCATATTGTGATTGGTGGATGATTACTGGCTACGAAGTAAGCAAATTGTGTATTTGGAGTTGGAAATTAGCTTGACAACTAGAGTGTGCTCATTAAGCTTAGCTAATGATGGCTTATAGTGGTAAGCCTCAATTGATACACTTGATTTGGAGACACAAGTTTGATCAACAAAAGAAAGTTGAGTATGCTGTTGCGATTTGATTATGACAAGATATAGTTTAATGAGTTGTGCATGCAGGATATTAGAATGATTCTCACACTTGAACTTTGGGGTTGTTTGATAAACAACTATGTATTATATTAAAGATGTATCTTCAAATTATAAATATTAAATATGCTTAATTATGCTGTGTAAGCATCCCTATCTCATTGAGTATTAAATGACTCACTATGTTTGTGTACCATGTGCAGATAAGTGATGCCACAGACCTATATGTGGGTTACCTTCAATGCTCAGACGAACGAATTTTAGCATTCGGTAGGCTTTCCACCCCACGAGTCACTTCGTTAAGTCCAATTTATCCTAGCTTCTGCATTTTTTTTAAGTTTTAGAAAATGTTGTATATTGTAGGCATTGAGTGTCATATGTTATTATGTTAAAAATGTATGATACGAACTCAATGGTTGGCTATTGTACGGTCTTATGAATGTAGTGAATTAATGAAATTGTGTGACGTAATGAAAGATATTTTGCTGATGATATTATGAATTTAATGTTAAGTACTTGAATTCTAATTCTTCCTCGGGTCTCATAGGCTTGCTTGCCAAGATCGTGTGTATCAGTGACGAATTCCTTGGTTTGGGTCATGACAGAAGCTTGAATCATTTAAATGATTGTTAACCTGATTTCAAAGTTATTAGCTTGTATTTTAGGCCTTTGGATGCTAGAGTGAAGACCTTGCATGAGAGAAACAACATAATCTTTCAAAGACTTGTTTTCTTCTACTAGTTGACCTTGAATTTGCTACTCTCCTTGGTGTTCAACCATTGCTTCTATGTGAGTTAAAAGTTGTGAATTTTCTGTCCAAAGTCTTCGAAAAGTCTTTTCGATTTCTGGATGAAAAGGAACAATTTCCAAATTTCTCACTCTTCAAGTACAATGACCAAAAGTACATAAGAAAAAGGAAATACAAAGTTTGAATTAAGTCTGGGATTGCTTGGTATTAATATTAGCAAAAAGTAAGAAAACAATTCCCCAGCAATGGTGTTAAAAACTTGTTGTCAATTTTATCACGTAAGTGTATGTATAGTAACAAGTAATATAATAGTAAATAATGTGACGAATCCTACAGAGAATTGTAAAAACTTTTGCTAAATACTAAAATTAAGACAACCTAATCTTATTCAAACAATCAAATTAAAGTGATTAATTAAAAGCAAAACTAAAACTAAATAATAACCATATTAAATCTAAAACTTGATTGGCAAAACTTTACTAAAAAAATTCAATTAATAAAAGCCTAAGATTACAATATCCCTCTATACTTCATCTGAATCTTGTCTCTTTCTTTAAAATTACTTCAATGAATTGAGTTGCTAACCTAAAGCCCAATTTATTTATAAGTCTTTGTTGAGGTTCTTATAAAAATATTTCTCCCAATTAACTTACTATATGTCTATGTAAATTGAACTGAAGAAAGATTCATTAAGTTCATTCTCTAATATTAGATACCTATGACCTATACGTATATGTGTATCTTATATGTAAATCCAATCACCTAATCAACTAAGTGAATTTAAGCATTTGTTATTCCATTCATGGCCTACTCTAAACTCTCTCCATCAAGTTGTATTTAAGTTTCCAGATCTGCTAGGTAATGATCAAGCAATTAGAAGCATTAAACACAGAATTGGAATAATCAACTCATATTTCATTGATTATATGCAAAAAAAAAAGATAAAGAATTCAAACTACATGTTAAGTTCAATTGAAATCCTAGATAAAGTAAATTAGTTCATGCTGAATAATAAAAACATAAACCAAAGAAATTGAACCATTGTTACAATTCAAGAAAAACTAAGAATAGGAGGCGAAGAACATGAAGTTGAAGGTTTGTTAAATCTTCAATCTTCAATCCTACACAATCTTTCTTGGTTTCATGGTTGTTTTGTGGACACTTTTTTTCAGAGAAACCTAGTAAAAACCTTTCTCTTCCAAGAAGACCTAATTTTGACTGAATGTGGGAAAATGAAAGTTGATATATTGAAATGGCGCCATAACACTAGCTTCTTGACACTACGGCTCCCCAGCCTCGGATGAATGTATGGCATCTTGTCTTCTTGCGGCACCATAGCACTGGCTTCCTAGCACTGTGGCCTTCAACTCTCGAGTGGCACTATAGTGCCTTTTCTCATCACGATGCTATGACCCCCAAAGGCTCCATCTTGCCTTATGTTGTCTTTACTACACTACTTCACCTTGTACACTATTTTCTGCTTCTTTTATGTTGAACTAGGTAAAGTGGTAAATATGAAAATTATAGCCCTGTCTCTTAGTTTTCTAATGGCTTAAGAATCACATCAATTGGACTTCTAGAATGAGAGTTATGCTCAAAATACTGCATTATGTACAAAAGAAGCACTAGCCATACTTACACTCTTCATCATTAATTGAGGTCTTTTCATATTGGAACCTTCAAAAGCAATAAACTAAATAAGTAATAACTAAACTAAAAGGAATTTAACATAAAATTAAATTAAAATAACTAATCAAGCTTTAAAGTAAGTTAAGAAAAATAACTAAAAACTCCTAATTTCAAACCTAAATCCCAAGAGCTTAATTATTTTAGCACCCAAAATGAGGCAAAATAACTCCATGTAATAGAGTTATCAATTCTCCAAGTACAAACTTGCTAAAATACACTCTTTTTACTTTCTTTTTCAACCATTCTTTCAACCATCATTAATTCATCCATAAACATAACACAATAATATAGAAGGATTTACAGCAAATGAGAAGGAATTCTATTAATAATTATCACTAATACATAATTCATCAAAGTTCAAGTTTTCATTAAATTTTTACCATATATAAAATTGGGATTTCTCAACTGTGTCCGTAGAATTTAGGATAGTGAATAATCTGTTTGTACAATTGCCAAACTATGTCAAGGCATTAGTCACTCATCTCGGTACTGTGTAAAGATTGGTGTGGGGGATACATGTGATCATGCGGAAACCGTTTAAATGGTAGGGCTCATGATGCAAAGTCTGCATTCTATAGATATGATAGGTTTGGGGGGCTAACTTTGAGCTAACCAATGTTTGATGCATATACAGAAACTTTTGAACACTTTATTTTGATGAATAAGAAGCATGCTTTTCAAATTAAATAAAAAGAAAAAAGAAAAACCTGTTTGCTTTAAAAGAAAAAAGCTGTGTTTTCTCTCTTTCTCTACAAGCTATTTGTCTTCTCCTTTTTTTATGGTTTGTTATTGTTTCTTTTTGAGATTTATACATATTATAATTAGAAAAATAAATATTTTAATATTTTTAAACTAAAATTACGTAAAATATATGTTTTATTAACAAAATACATTTGTTTCGACCATGCTGGGCCGGATCTTAGACCTGGAAACCTAAGCCTTGAGCCGAGCATACGGGGTTGGACGAGTAACCCGGCCGTTGTATGCCTTTAAGAAAAGGATAAAAGAGGGCGTTGACAATGAACGTACAATGACGTGTGTAGAACATCACAAGCCATTTACCATCACCAGGTAATTACTCCAATATGCTAGAAATCAGCCTTGTCAAGTCATCTCCGTCTGACTTAATTTCTCTCTGGTTTTGAAACTTTCTTACTCTCAACAGCCTAACACCTCATTTCTCTGTCTCTCCTGCCCAGACCCAGCCTCCCTTGCTTGATCTGATCCCCAGCTCAACTTTGCCTCGATCCCTTTGATGTGTAGCAGCTTTGAGTTTCATCGAAAGACATCAACTTGTTTTTCTTTTCTTATTCTCCATTTGTGAGGGATGAATAGCACAGAGGATTCCAACGACTCTCCACAAATGGGTAAATTTGCGTATGCAATAGGATTCTCCACGGCTATCATTGCCCTTCTTTTTATGATAGCCCTGTCAGCCTACTTCTGCAACCGCGCCAACCAATCCACCAACCCTTCATCACCGCATGGAACCACCTCCACTGACCAGGACTCGGTGGCCAGGGAACAAGGCCTTGACGAGGAGACCCTGAGTAGCTACCCCGAGCTCCTTTATTCACAAGCAAAGCTCCATAAGCCTGACTCGGTATCATCGACTTCGAGTTGTTCGATATGTTTAGGTGAGTATAAGGATACAGATATGCTACGTTTGTTACCTGCTTGCGGCCATGTTTTTCATCTAAAGTGTGTTGATTCCTGGCTGAGGCTGCATCCTACTTGCCCTATTTGTCGAAACTCTCCTGCGCCAACTCCGCTTGCTACTCCTCTGGCAGAAGTGACGCCCTTGGCAATATGCTAAGGGTGTGATCCAAGGTTTCCCGTTAGCAATTAGCATGCATTAGATTTTGTACAGATTGAAACAACCTTTTTTCTTTGGTATCTAAATGAAACAATTTTCTCTTATAACAAAAGTAATTCGATTAATTATTTGAAATGAGAGATTTAATCTTAATAGGTAAAGTGTAGGGCTTGAGCGATCTAGTAATTCTTAGTCTGAATCTTATTTTCTTTAGATAAATTAGGCAATTGATTAGTTGAACAAGGTACAAAAGAGTTTTGACTCTAAATGGTGTTAATTAGCTTCACCGCCATTCAAATTATGGAGCTATTGTCCAATCATAGTTTTTATTGGCTAGTTCAAATTAAGGACGAAAACATAAAATTGAAAGATTGTTATTGTAATGTTTATATATTTACTGAATTGGAAATGGCTTTTCTCTAGGTTAGGACGAAAGCTTATGAAGAACATATAGCGATTCAAGACATGATAATTCCATTTTTTTGACTTTGCATACGGAAATAAACAATGAATGGCACACATAAAGGATAAGTGAAAAGAGTTGACGATAGACATCAAAAGTGAGTTGGGCAATCCATAAAAGAAAAAGCCACAAATAGTTTAATGCAATTGCAAGCACTGCAGAGGATAAAGTGGCCAAGGTTAGTCTTGGATCTCTTTCATCAAATTAGTAGAAAATGAGTTAGTACAATATCTTAATGTTATGACAAAAAAACTCTAAATTTTTTTCTATATTTAAGAAAAACCCAACTCCCTAACAAACAAAAGCCCTTCTCTCGTTTTTTATTGCTTTTTTATTATGTTTTTGTGGTGGGCTGATTATGTGGTTGAAAGGGCTTTCATATCCTTAAATATAATAGATAAATCTATGAATTAGAAGAGTTCTAATCTAGGAGACTTGATTTTATTGATAACAATCTCAACATGACTTAATCATAGTCATAGAATCTCAATTGAAATAAAAAATATTAAAAATGAGATTTACCTAATTAAAATATTTAAAGCAAAAAGTAAAGTAGAAATCAAAATGAAAAATAAAAATGTTCATATGCTAATTGTATTACTAGTTCCAAAAAACGGGTTATTGAGTGCAAAACAGAACCGTTAGTCATTATTGGAGGCAGAAAACGACTCAAGAGAGAAGATAACGTCGGGTGGACTTTTGTCCCCCTTGTAACGTGTTTGTGTTTTTAACGCCGTTAGAATGAGAACTTTTCTATCTGATTTGGAAAAATCCGAAGTGGAGGAATACGATGCCATGATGTGATACTATGGAATAGGCCCAAATGTGAAGACCTATTTATGTAACTAAATTGTCCTACTATATCAAATATGTAGGATAAAAACACAAAGTAAAATATTAATTTTTCCTAATTTATGCCATTTTTCTCAGATTATTTATGCAAAAATTCCAATATTAGTAAAAATTTTCATTACAAAGTTGACAAGTTGGATTAAATTAAACATAAAAAATAGTGACATGTTAAAATAATTGATAAGAAGTCCAATTTTTTTTCTCTATTTTTATTGTTTCCTTTTCCTTTTCCTTTTCTTTCTTCTTCTTAGTCCTTGTTTAGTTTGCCATTTGCAAACTTTCTTGACCGTATTGGACATTCGAACTGACACCGACCTTGATGAGGAAAGTCATGCAAACAATTTAATTACAAAACAAAAAATTAAAATCTTTTCTCTCAAGTAAGAGCAATATTTGTTTGTTTGATTATGTAGATTATCTTAATTAATAGGTAGAAGATTACTATAGTTTTAAAAACTTTTGATGTCGAAAGCAAGAGGTTACAACACTTTGTGTATTAAATCTTCTTCCCACCGAGATTAGATTGTTTAAAACCTCAAGTTGTTCAAGTATACAGCTTCTAATGATGATTCACACAGATTCCAAAGCTGAATAACACCAATTAATGATTGGGATTTGCTTTTGTTGCCAGGCTTAGTGCTAGTTAGCCACGAGAGGTTCTAATTTTTCACTCTTAAGTATCTTACATATGTGTTAGGCACCTCTTAAGTGCAATATAAACATCTATTTATAATGGCAAAGTAGGTTTAACACAACTTTTGTGCTAATTATAAAATTACTCCAATTTAATTTAACATATTTAATTAAGTCTTTGAAATTTAAAGTTTCTTTTCAATTAAGAGTCTATTTGGCTTAGCTTTTTTTTTTTAAAGCTTAGAGCTATGATGAAAAATAATAGCTTTTAAAATTAAATTAAAGATATTTGGTAAAATAATTTATATAAGCTCTAATTTTAGTTAAAATTGCCATAAAAGTTATTTAACAAATAACTTTCTATTAATTATGAATTCCTTTGTTCACAATGAAAAAAAAAAGTTAACTTCATTTTTTTATCTATTTAAAAAAATTTTGGAAATGTAAAAAGTATTTTTATATAACATAGAAAAAGAAGGGTATTTTTTGAGAGGATAATATTGGAATTACTTTTAATAGATGAACATATTTTTTAAAGAAGAAAAAATTCTTGAAAAGTTGTTATGTTTTTAAAAGAAGATAAGAGAAAAGCTTTTCTCTAGAGTTTTTTTCTGAAACTCCTTTTTTTTTTAGATTTTGCTTTTTAAAAGAAGTTTTATTTTTTTAAAACTTTTTAAAATCCTGGTTAGCTCAACTTTTACTTTTAAGAGGTAGATAAACTAAAAAAAGATCAAACAAAATAAGCACTAAGTCTAACTTAATCCTTAATTTTACATTCTTACTTATCATTTTTTATGTGTGAGACCTATTAAGCTTTTAACATGTTGGTAATAAAATATAAATTACAATAAAAATTGTCACATCCCATTTTTTGGACTAATCTTGACTAGCGTATAGATCCCGACGGTATAGCCTACTAGGCCTAAACAAGCTTTTTTATCTCAATCCTACATTCATTAATCAATCACATATGGCTTGTTTGCCAACATCATCATCATACATGCTTAGAATATTAATCAACATAAGCGTAGACATTCATGTATAGGCGTAAACACACAATTATGGACTACTTAACATAAACTGTGTTCATTTTCATTCATAGTCTTTGTATGCTGTACAATATATATTAATTTTGGAAAGACATTTCAGGTGCTTAAAAAGGCTCACAAGCCATCATTCATATCATTCACATCATTTAATAAAAGTAACTTGCCATGCAATGGCTTAACAATCTAGTACCAACAAATATGTATGAATAGAAATGTAAGATCGACTCTTCAAGCAAAATATGACTTGACTCCCTAAGCTTTAAGAGGCTACTATGTCACCTACCAAAGGAAGAACGGATCACACTTTCGTGACATGGGTTCTCAGCATCTATCACCGATGCAACAAAATGGGAAAAACTAATGTGTGAGTCACAAAGACTTCATAAGTGGATATGGGAAGGGGACAAGTCAAGGGGTTAGAGCTTTTGCACAAAGAAACTTTTATATAGACATGCACATATGATCTTTCAAATATGTATAATGAACTTGTACGAGAATAATTATGCTTTCAAACAACCTTCATAAATTCTTAGAGAATGCGCCATTGTTGAAGTGAAGGAGGATATCATGGTCCCAACGAGGAATGATGTTAATCCCACATCGTATGCTCCCACTAAATAGAACCATAGATCCCACGTCGAAGCAAAACCTCTCAAAGGGGAGCCAATGGAGGATGTTATGGTTCTAGAAGGGAGTCATGAATCCCACATTGGCTGCGTACAAGAGTAAGACAGGATATTTCATGATTCACACCACCTTTAGCCTATGAGATGCCTTTTATGGGGCAAAATCGTGAAGCCAACGGGCCAAAACAAGCAATACCTTACAAGAGTTAGTGTGAACCGTGACAAGTAATCTTGTAAAAAAATTTTCTTCTAGGGTTGAAATGACTACTTTTAAATTTATATATTCTAGTAAATTTCTTTTGAAATAGTACATAATCTAGTAAATTAATAACTAATAATAGTACTACAATAATTATTACTGAAACCCGAATTGCAAAAGGATACATCCTACATCCAAATTCAGTGTTAACTGGTATTAATTTAGTATTAATACTAATTTGGCATAATGCTTAAAAAAGTCCTTAAACTATTCAACAAAATTCAAATAAGACTTTATTCTTTTATCGCATTTGATTAAGCTCCTGTAATTTTATTTTAGGTCAAATAGACCCTTATAGCTAAAAGTTGACTAATTGACATTAGTCAAAATGACATTTATCATTTTATACCCATATAATGCTGGCATGGCTCTAACATTGAGGGTTGAAATGCTACATGACCATATAATTATATCACATCAGCATGTCACGTCATTATCTATTATGACATGTTAGCTTGTCACATCACCTCCATGTTGAATAAAAAAAATGACATTTTGACTAATAATAATAATTTATTTAATTCAAAATAAAAGTATAAGAGTTTAATTGAATGTAATAAAGAAATAATGACTTATATGAACTTTTCTAAATAATTCGAGGACCTTTTAAGTATTATACCTACTAATTTAGTGCTATATACTAATACAACCAAATTAAAAGCTAACTTGTATTAATATAGTATATATTAGTCGATGTTCATAAATGGAAAAAGAACATGTTTGAGTAATTCTTTTTATATCTCATCTCTCA
This sequence comes from Theobroma umbraticum, assembly GCF_002168275.2. NCBI lineage: Eukaryota > Viridiplantae > Streptophyta > Magnoliopsida > Malvales > Malvaceae > Theobroma > Theobroma umbraticum. The sequence goes on from NW_018397269.1 coordinate 3,677,306, forward strand.
TGTAATGTCATTTATGATTGCTTATTTTAAATAATTTCATAACTATAAAATTAGATTAAATAAAGGTAACAAAAAAAAAAAGAAAAAGAAAAAGAAGAGAAAGCTTCCATACAAATAAATTGCCAAATAAATTGAAAGAGCTTCACTGTCACTTTAACTAAAATGAAATCTTTAAATCCTTCTATTACAACCCTGCCACATCTGTATTTTGCTTCTTAATAACGGTTACATATCTTTGCACGGTAAAAATCCATCTCTTCAATGCCTTCATATTTTGCTTTTCTATACAACTGCTTAATCTTCCTCTTCCTCTTCCTCTCTGCTTCTTTTCCTGCGCTGTACAATGGCCATGCAGAGTGACTTTTCAACTGTGTTCTTTATTCTAGCGTCGGCAGTTGCATTTCGAAGTTGCTTATGTAGCGAGCGATACGTCGTGGGAGGCGCTGTTTGGTCCATCCCTTCCTACCCAAAGTTCTACAACGACTGGTCCTCTTCTATTATCTTTTTCGTCGGTGACGCTATATGTAATTCCATTCCGCACAAACTCGTGCAAGTGCTGAAGTAATTCTAGCAGAAAGAACCAGCACAGAGTAAACTTATTTAATTGCTTGGTTTTTTGTTTTTTCATCTCTCTAAATCCATTTAACAATGCAGTGTTCGACTTTGAATTGGGGTTCCACAATGTTATCCAAGTTCCAAGGCTAGACTACAAGGACTGCGTCTCCAACAATCCCATTAAAGTCTTAGATACTGGACCGGCAATCGTTTCGCTGATGGATCGAGGGGTTTTGTACTTCATTTGCAACATCTCAAACTACTGCGATCTTGGGCAAAAGGTCTCTATAACCGTCCAAAAGCAATCCACAAATCTTTCCCCAACTCCATCACCATCACCATCACCATCTCCATCTCCTTCTTCTATGCCTTCTGCACCACCTTTGCCCCGATTTCAGCCACCGAAAACATCGCCCGTGACATTTGGCTATAGCAATTCTTCTGAGGCTCCCGTACCTAGACGGCCTGGAATCACCATAAGCAGTGCTGTTGCTTCAATAGGAATGCTTTCAAGATGGCTTTCTTGGTTTTATTTGGCGATATTTTTGGTCATGGTGTGATGTTTGGTACATATTGGGACTAACTATATTGCTTCGCTTGGGCCTAATCATACTAGGAATGATGTTTCCAACCTGCATCATTATCAGATGTAAGCTTTCTAAATCAAGCAATTAGATCAAATCAAAAAGATAACGTCTTTGTTTTCTTTGTTTCTGTTGACCTTCCCTTCTAATATCTTTGGTAAATGAAGAGGCAAACCTGGAAAGGTTGAAAACATAAATGACATGCATAGGTGCCATGGCAATTTTTATTAACATGTCATTACCTAGTTTGCTGGGTTTATAGTTGAAGCCATGGAAAGGTCCATGCAAAACATATGTCATATTGCTTAATTATATGCCCACGCATTGAACAAGTCAATTTTTCTAAATTTTATTCAAACGTATAAATTGCTATATACTCCTAGTTACGCCAAGAAAGTAAATGTCTTCCAGCGATACCTTAGAAGTTTGAGTTCAAGATCCTAAGTAGAGGTGTTCATGGATCGAGTTAGGTTCGATTGATACTTAAAATCCTCAAGTTCGAGTTTAGGCTCAACTTGTCTATTTAAGTTATTTTTATAGTTAAAATATTAAAAAGATTATATTTATATTCATACTTTAATATTTTTAAATATATTTTAAATCTAAAATTAAATAAAAATATAAAAATTGCAAATCTACAACTATAGTAAAAGGAAGTCGGCGATGGTTCACTGTCACGTGGAGAGTTATTTTTTAGCCACCTGGATGTCTTTTGTTGCTTCACACATTTGGTGGGCTTAGGATGCTTTTTAGCTGTGGGTTTCTTTCATGCATGGGTGGCATTTTTCTTTTGCTTTCTGTTGCTTTTCTTTGCAACTCTCTTTCGAGTAGTTCTTTGGGGTCGATTTTGGACACCGTGCATGCCTCGATCTGAATGTTTTCCTAGCTGAAGTGACTTCTTTAGCTAGGTTTTTGGGGGTTGTTATGCAAAGGCTTGCATTGATGGCTTCGAGTTCTTCTTTACCTGTGTCATTCAATTTGGTTACGGTGTCAACTTGGTTAGTTTGGCTTGCTGAGTGTCATGAACTACGTTTCTTTTGTTTAAGTATGCGATAATCCGTATAGCGCTTGAATGGATGCTCCTACACAAGCCAACCAATAATTTGATTATATATGATCAAATATCAATAATAACCACAAATTAGTTTAGGGAAACGCACTATCGAAATCATAAGGCATAATGAATGCCATGTACGCAACCAGTGCAGCAACATAAAGGAAAATGTTTTATTAATATTGAGATAACTACAAAAGGACCAAGATGTGCCATCGTCAGGCCATAGGGGCAACCCTAGATGGTTTGCTAAAAACATACCTTTACTAGTGAGGCAGCTCAACAATCAATCGACTACTCATCCGCTATAAAGAGCTAACAAGCTTTTACAATTATATCACTAAGTATCATTATAAGACATGAGATTAAGACATTTCTTTCCTAAAAGGTCTTCCCCCTAAAAACTTAACAAGTATTTCTAAATAAGCCATCAAGTGCCATTACAATGTTTAAAATGGGGACTGCTCCCCTGAAGGTACAAAGAACTTAGTCTCTTAGACAGTTCTACTTTGTCATAGCCCTATACAAAATTGGCTCATGACATCTTCCCCCACTCAATCTATCAATGTCCTTGTTGACTGGTTGACTTAGAACTCTTTGATCTTTTGCTTCAAGGTGCTGAGGTTGGCTTTTTTCTCCTAAGTGATTTCATCTATCTTCAAACCTTCCTATTTCACCAAGTACTCCTACATTGACCATCAGTTGATTATGGTCATTCTCTTTGCAAGAATCTCCTCTACTTGGCGTTACGATGATGGCTCTCATGGCTTGACTCTTGCTTCTGTTTGTTGTATTTGCATGAAATAGCTTCAAGTTGTTGATGTGAAACACTGGTTGCACCTTCATCCACTTGGGTGGATCAATCTTGTATAAGGTCTTCCCCATCTTAGTCGTAATCAATAATGGGCCTTTATACTTGCGCATTAGTCGTTTATCTCTTTTCCTTAAGAATCTAAGTTGTTTCGGTACCAGCTTCACTAGCACAAAGTCCCCCACTTTAAAGTGTTGCTCTCTTCAACTTTTGTCTACCCACTTCTTCATGTGGTTGGAAACTTTTTCTATGTAAGCGCAAGCAATCTCAGTGTTTTGTCTCCACTATTTAGCAAAGTTAAAAGCTTGAGGGCTTTTCCTGCTATAGTGTTAGGAAATCTAGGTTGTTGCTTAGTGCCAACTTTGCAAGGAGTTTTATTTATGGCAAAGCTTTTCTGTGAATTAAAACATAATTAACCCATATCTAGCAGATTAAGCTAATTCCTCTAGTTTTCCTATACAGAGTGTCGCATATATTCCTCCAACAGTCCGTTGAAGCGTTCCATTTGGCCATTAGTTTGTGGATAATAACTAAGGGAGATATTGAGTTTTGACCCCAATAGCTTGAAAAGCTCTTTCCAAAAGAAACCAATAAACCTTATATCTCTGACATTCATAGTGATTTGAGGAACGCCTCAGTATTTTGCCACATGTTTGAAAACTGTTTGAGCTATTTCTTCTGCCAAGTTAAACTTATCTACTAGGATAAATGTAATGTACTTTGAAAAATAATACACTACCACCCGAATGGTTGTCATATCTCCCACTTTAGAGAGCCTTACTATGAAGTCAAGAGAAATACTTTACCACGGTTTGGTTAGTACTAGTAGTGGTTTAAGCATTCTTCTTGACTTCTATCCCTCTATTTTGTCTTATTGGAAAATACGAAATGTCTTGGTATAATCCGTCACATCCTTCCGCATATGGGGCCAATAGTAACCTTGTTTAGTAATGCCACAATGCATTACCAACCTAGATGTCCTGCCCATGAAGCATAATGACATTCTTACATCATCTTTTGTCTCAGCTCTCTAGCACTCAAAACAAGTATTCGTTGCCCTTTTGTTAGTAGGAGTCCATTTTCTACCTTAAAAAACTTGGACTTCTCGCTTTCCACTAATTTCATTATGGCAATGGCTTGGGGATCTCATTTTCAAGTTCTCTTTAATAAGGTTGCAAATGTCCATAGTTAGTCTACTAGTTGTGATCGTAGCTACCACTCTAAGAGCTATGAATTCAACCTTTCTACTGAGGGCATTTGCCTCTTGGTTAGCCTTTTTAGACTTATGCTTGAAGTGGAAATCAAATTCGGCTACGAACTCCAACCATCTCGCTTATTTGGTTATAAGCTTTGGTTAAGTGAAGAACTAACTAACTGTAGTATTGTCTGTCCTAACTGTGAATTGGGACCCTAGTAAGTAATGTTGCCACCCTTATAAGCAATGAATTACAAATAAAAGCTCTTTTACTTGCATCGTATATCTCTTTTCTGCTTTGTTCAGCTTTTGATTTTCAAACATGACTAGATGTTCTTTTTGTAGTAATATTCCTCTAAAAGCAAAGTTTAATGCATTTGTTTGTACTTTGAAAGGTTTTTCAATATCTGGGAGTGCAAGGACAAGGTCCGTTATCATCACTTCCTTCAAGTCTTCGAAAGCTTCTTGGCATTGAGGTGTTTAGTCCCACTTCTATCCCTTTTTAAGCAATTTTGTAAATTCCAACGTTCTATTTTAATACTTTTCCACAAATCTTCTATAATAGTTAACTAGCCTTAAGAATGAACAAAATTCAATCATATTCTTAGGAGTTGCCCACTCTTTTAATAGCCTTCACCTTTTGCATATCAATATGGATATGACTTTGCTCAATTATGTGGCCCAAGAATTGAATTCAAGTTTGCATGAATGCACATTTTTCTCTTTTCACATAAAACTAGTTGCTTTATAGCCTTTGGAAGACTTGTCACAAGTGCCTTTGATGTTCCTTTAAGGTTGAACTGTACACCACAATGTTTTCTAGGTAGATTACCATGTACTTGTCCAAATAATCTTGGAAGACTTGATTCATCAATGTACAAAAAGTGGCAGGAGCATTGGCTAATCCAAAAGGCATAACAAGGAATTCAAATGCATTATACTATTTTATGCAAATGGTTTTTGGTTCTCCATTGCCCATTCTTACTTAATGGTAACCTGACTTGAAATCTAATTTAGAGAAGTACTTCCACAACCCAACTAGTCAAAAATATCTATTAGAAGAGAAATTGGATGTTTATTTCTTAATGTGGCTTTATTCAAAGCTTGGTAATCCATGCATAATCACAAACTCCGATCTTGTTTCTTCTAGAAAAGTGTAAAGGCCTTAAAAAATGCTTTTAAAGGTAGGATAAATCCCAATTGAATCAGCTCATCTAATTGTTTCCTTCACTTAACTAGCTTTGGAAAAGCCATCTTATATGGTCCCTATCACATCTCATTTTTTAAAGGGATCATGACCGGCACTAAAACCTACGTGGGTATGGCCCACTAGACCTTAGTAAGCCTTCTAACATCATTTTATGATCAATCAATCATGTTTGACTTATTTGCCATCATCATCATCATACATGCATAACATGAGTCATATAATCATAGACATTCGTACATATGTGAGTCACACAATTATGGACTTTTCAACATAAAAGGTGTGAATGCTTTCATTCATAATTATTGTACCTTAAGTGCTCATAAGGCCTTAGGCCATAATACATAATATTTACATAACATCATAAGAAATATCTTACCATTCATTGGCTTAGCAGTAATCCATAATCAAACATTTATAAACAAAAATCTAAAGACCGACTCGTCAAGTGAAACATGACCCGACTCCCTAAGCTTCATGACAGTTGCTATGTTACCTACCATAGGAAGAACAAACCACATTTTTGTGGCATAGGTGCTTAATTGCTATCAATAATCTACAACAAAAATGGAGAAAACTAATGTGTGAGTCACAAAAACTCCGTGAGTGGATACAAAAAGGGACAAGTCAAAATGTTAGAGCATTTGTATAAATAGAACATTTATGTAACCATGCATGTATGATATTTCAAATACGCATAATGAACTAGTGAGACAATAATTATGCTTGCAAACAAGCTTTATAAATCCATTGTAAATATGTACCAAATCTTTAAATCTTTGAGTATGTGTTCAACATGGTAAATACTTTTCATACATTTTGGAGTCTCATAAACCATTAAAACTCATTTAAGAATCAAAATCTTTGAATGGCATCTGAAAAGGGCTAACTTATGAACTCATCATTTCAATTAAGGCATCAGGACTTAACCTTCTAGAGCTCGATGGCCATGCTCATGAACTTGAGTAATTCAGACTCGTCGGATCTCATTCTCATAACAATCTTACCTCTAACTTTCTTCCATAATAAACTAAGGAACCTTGTTCCAACATTTCTTGTATATCACCTATAGAATCATTACCTAACAATCAAATATATAATCCATCTTATGACGGTACAACCCCCTTCAACCTTGCGCTGGCAATGTATAAACCCCATTGTACCTCGGGCCAATAATATATAAAACCTATTGCACCTTGGGCATATCTAATACATCATAAGAGTGGAATCATCACTTTACTCCAAAAGTGAAATTTGTACTTCACTCAAAAATGGTGGCAATGGTAAACCTCTAAAACCATTGGGTTAACAAGAAATCATATCATATCTTATATCATTATGCACTCATATTCATAATGCGTGGTATGTGGAAACTACATCACATACTTGACATTATAGCTTTCAATAAGTACTCTTTATCATCTCATATGGCATGTGGAATCTGCCTCACATACTAGCACATATGACTTATCTTGTACTTTTTATCATCTCATGTGTTATATGGAATGTACATCATTTACACAGCTTCAGGCCACATATCATGCATTCTTAATTATCTCATATAGTATATGAAATTTACATCATATACCTAGCATTATGGCATTTGATATGGTTATTTCAAATACTTACTCTCAGTCTCAGGGTATATGGCAACAACATCACATACATCTCAATACACATACATCATCTGGTCTTTACAACTCTTCCAATATGTGGAATTATCATCACATTAGCATGCTTCAAGCATTCATTTACATCTCATAGATGTGGTGATTTTAGTGTAAAACACTTGTCCCTTCTTATTGAAAACTAATAAATAATAGAATATTTATATACACACAATAGCTTCAAAAACCATTTCTAACAATTTATCACCCACAAACATATTTTTCGCTTAGCAAAACATTAATGAGAAACCATACTCATCAAAAATCATGCTTCAACTTTACATACTAAAATAGTTTGAAAGTAATGTATCCATTCATCTTGATAAAAGCATGCTTCTAAGCCTTGCTTCATTAAACATTGCTTGTTCTACGATACTCGAGCTCTAACAATCACCTATCAACATAAATCCTAGCATAAGTTCTCAGTTTCCAGCAAAAACCCATTTTTGAAACTAGTAGATTTATTGAAAAGTCTTTCATTTAAGTTCCAAAAAATTTCCATACTTCAGGCCTAATTCATAAATCAACAACCTTAACTTTCCTTATCTTTATACCTTCTTGAAGAGCAAAACCCCTAAAATATATTCTCAAAAATGGATTTAAATGAGTTAAAATTAAAAAATCCTAGTGTTAGGTTACACCCATGAGATTTAAACTAAAAAATGTCAAATCTTACCTTAGATTTGAGTTAGAAGGTTGAGTATTTGTCCAATGGGGTCTTAAGAGGTTAAGAAAGGGTTTGGATGGTGTTGGGGAAGAGTTGGAGGCTAGAAAAGTGTAAAATGAATTTTAAGGCTAGAGTGGGTTTTATATTGTTTTTTCCAGGCTAAAGCCTAATAATCGACTTCTTGATTTCCAAGAATCAATTCTTTAGATTCCTAGACTTGCAAGAACCAACTTCGTAATTTTCTGGAATTGATTCTAGTCTAAAAACTCTACTGTCTTGCAAGAATCGACTTATCAATTTCCAAGAATCAATTCTTTTACTCTAATAGCTATTCTAACTTTCAAGAATCAATCTTTCCTTGCTTGAAGTCAATTCTTGACATTTCCAATAGCTATCTAAGGTTCATATACACCTTGTAATTAACCTTTTTTGCCCTAAAATCAATCCTTCAAGCTTAGATTTGAAAAAATTACCTTTCTTTGGCCATCACTCCATGTCATACTCTCATCCAATCAGGTTACATCAACTATAACATTATCATAGAAAAAATTTCACACCAATAGAGTTGGGAAAACTCATCCAATATTGACATTGTACAGAATCATAATTCATTCACATAATCCATTGGCTATCATATTAAAGCTTAATCAATATCTTTGGTTTCCTTTAATATTAAAGCCTAATCAATAGCTTTGGTTTCCTATCTTTCACTAACCCTAACCACAAACTTAACCCTCTTCTCTTTTTGGACTACCACGTAGCCACCGTAATGCCTCAACTCTTTACTCCTCTCTTTCATTTAACACCACCACAACCCATCATGACTTTGTTCTAACCTAAACCTCTGCAAATCTATTTCCAAACCTATAGAAAATCGTACTTTCGAAAGCTACCCCTCCAACAAAAAGAGAAGATGAACTTCGATTATGGTTTTTTAAGAGGGTTTTCATCTCTTCATTTTTTTCTTCATTTTTTTTTCTTTCTTCTTGTGATTAGTGTCTTTTAGATCTAGGGTTTTTAGAAATTTTTTTAAGGTTTTCTCCACAGAAACCTCTCTTTTTTTTTAATTTGGAAACAATCCTCCCCATTAGAGAGGGTAAAGGGCAGCTATAAAAGCTGCCCTCATAAGTGTTGGGGGGTAGCCAACTATACCCTCCTCACAACAACCCACAATTACGCCTGTTAGGTGTAAAACTATCACATCTAGCTGAATGAAAATTTTGTTTGGCATGACTGATGCTAGGCATGGTTTTGTCACCAGGCCCAACTGGTTGTTCTTTCACTTTTCACTTTTTTCTTTTCTTTTTTTTTCACTTTTTGATTTTGGTTACTTTTATTTTTATTTCATTTCCATTTTTATTTTTTTCATTCATTTCTTTCAATTTTTGATTTTCTAGTTTTTTATTTATAATTAGTTTATTTAATTTTTAATATACATTTTCAAAAAAAGATAAATATCTCCATAATGTTGAGATAAAATGAAGCCCCCTAAAGAGACTTTATGGTGTTTATTCTTTCTCATGGAAATCTAAGGTTATTCTTCAATCTTTGGTAAAGTGAGGAGAACTTAGACCAATTATGTTGGTGTTCACGCTTTCTTTTCATTTATAATATTTACCATTTAAATCTTTCAGATTTTCTAAGTTACCTTGTTTGATGCTTTCTAGGTTTCAAAGGTAAATTAATAGTAAAAAGTAAATAGTACTTTATCTTTTGCTTGCATTGCTTGCTAGTATGCACATAAGATCAAATTTCATTCTCGGCAGCGAACTCTACCACTTTAAATAAACTATAAAATGTCCTAAGAAAACTAAAAGCTCACACTAAATTTCGTCACATTAGTGAAGGCAACAAGATCAAGTAGAAATGGAACTAGAATTGTTCAAAGCATCTCATTTTGAAGATAGTATGTGCTATGTTGACTAAGTATGCAATATGTGATCGTGTTCATGCCATTTGGAAGCAGCTAAAAGTGCAAAGAGTTCTAATAGGGGAAACCTGTAACACCCTATACCCTCTTATAGAAGTCAATACAACTTTATGGATAAGACAAGGGTCAATTGATACTAATTTAAGTGCGAAATAGCAGAAACGGGTGAAAAAAAAAATTTGGAATCGAATATTCCATACACGAGAGAATAATAATAAAATAATAATATTTTATCGAGGATGAATTAACGAGGTAAAATGATAATTTGAAAGTAAACCAAGATAAATTGAGACACTTTGAGACCCGAGGAGACAAGTAGAGAATTTTAGAATAAAATAATATTAAAATATTGATATTTATCTGTTATTGAAATTAGTCACGAAGGAGGACTATATGACTAATCAAAGTGGAAGAGAAGAAGAAAAAAAGAATTTTAAAGAAAAATGACGTAAGTGGGGCTTGCGTACCTTTGTTAAATAAAGTAAAAGAGGGTAAGTATATATTTAAATATAATGGTGACACCTTGGTGAAGTGTCAATTTGATATTTTATTTGTAAAAGTGTAAAGAAAGAAAAATGGAAGGAAATTGAAATTCAAGAAATGATTGAAGGACCAAATTGAAAAGGATAAAAAGGTTGGAGGATCAAATGGTAAATAAGGAAAAATATGAAGACTTATCTGTAATTTCAAAATTTGAAGTTAAATGGAAATTAACTAACCAAGAAAAATTAGATTATGTGGAAGGATGGAATATGCATGTAACAAATGCTAGTGCATGCAAAGATATGCATGCACGGATGTACTTGCAGTGGGGAACATGTGAGACCCCCACCATGTGACAAACAAAAAGGAATAAGATAAAATGAATAAAATAATACATGCATGTGGATTTTTAAGTTAAAAGAATGTATAAGGATTTATGCATGATGGACACTTCGTGGCAATTAAATTGAAAGAAAAAAAAAAAGTTGTCTGTAATGTCATTGGCTAGGGAAGAGGCCAAATGGAAATTAAGGTGGGAAAGTTGCATGAAAGACCATTGGGTACAAATAAGGTGGAATTAAGTGGGAATAAATTATAGAATGGATATAGATAAGTAAAGGAGGATTTTTAAACAAAGTGGAAGAAAGGAAATTGGTGCATGAAAACTCATTGGTTGGCAAAATGGCAAGTGAAAATAAAAGGTGAATGTGTGCATGTATTGTGATTTGTTAAATGGGTGGCCATATAAATACTAAGTTTCAAGAGTAAAAGAGAAAAGGGAATTGGCCTTGGTGAGACTTGAGAAAGCTGAACATTGAGAAAGGAAAAGAAAGAAAGAAGAAATTGTTTTGAGAAGCTCCACCTGAGAGGAAGAAAAGAGAAAGAAAAAAGAGAGGAAAGTGGGGAAGGCTTGGTTGTGAGGATTCAAGAGAAATTGAGAGGTTTCCTTCCTTTATCTTGTAGAGATTTGATAATTTTATCACCCAAAGAGTCTTCAACATTCAAGAGAGAAACCGTGGAGTGTTGATGGAGGTGTAAAGCTTGGTTTCAAGATACAGGAGAAACAAGGTAAGGATTGTGGTTTTAGCTTGAATGTTCTTTAAAAATGGGTTAGTAACCATAAGAATGTATTGTGGCAACAAAGAAAAGCTTGATTGGAGAGGATTTAGTGACATGCAAGCCATCAAACTCTTGGATGCATGATGGATTCCAAGTGAAAGAGAAAAGGTAAGCATGGTATTGTGTTTTAAGGCCTACGGTTGTTGAAATTGCTAAGAAAATAATTGTGAATAATGTTGGCAGCTTCATGATTAAAGCTTTGGAAGATTATTGAAGTTGCATGCAAGATCCAAGCCATCATAAAGGTAAGACATGCAATGTAAAATTATTGTGTGATGCCTTATGTACGATTAGGAAACAATAATGCTAGTTAAAAACTTGAAAAAGAAATTATGGATATACGTTGTTTTGAAAGATTTTTTTTAAAAAAAGAAAGGTAAGAATGTCGGTTCAACATGAATAGAAAACTTGATATTGTGCTTAGTGGCAGCATGTTAAATGTGAATAATGGTGTACATAAGCTTAGAAATTACTTGGTAAAATCGGATTTGTAGTTGCTGCCATATATATGATTAATAGTATGAAAATAATAGTTTGAACATGACAAATGTTATTAAGAGAATGACGTGAGCGTTTAAAGTCATAAACAATTGCCAGGTTTATGTAATTCAAAGTTTACACTAAGGATTAAGTGTAAATGGCTATCTCTTAAGAATAATAGATGAAAGTATAGAATATATTGGCAGCAAAACTTATTAAATGTATTGGATCAAAATGATGTCAGGAATTCACAAAGCAAGGATTATTGCCGCAAGCATAAAGTAAGCATTTGAAGAAATATTAGTGGCGAAGTAATATCCCCGCCATTGTAAGGTGAGTAGGGGGTGTCGATTTCAAAAGTTTCATAAACTATTTATTGATATATGTTTAATAAACATTGCTAGTTTTCTTTAAATGCAATTGTGGATAGCATGAGTTGTTAGCCTCGGTAGGAGATTTTTAAATGGATTTGTAATAAATTATACTATTTTTGTGGAAAGCACGAGCTGATAGAAATGATAGGCAATTGTGGATGTAAATGGGTTTGGAAGTTGTTTATGTATACCATATATATATACATGTATGTAAAGTGTTTTAGAAACTGGAAAACAAGCCTTTTGCAATGTTTTACATCAATTTTGTGCCTTGTGTCTTTGTGTGATGTGCAGATTAAATGCACTTGTTAAACGGTTTAAATGCAAACTTTTGAGAGTCGGTTTTAGTCCGATCTTTACATAAATGTTTACATCTGCATTTTAATGTGAAAAGCAATTTTAAAGGTTACCGAACCTTGTTTTCAAATGATTTAAAGCAAAAGTCTTGGAAACCTTGATTTGGTTTTGAAAACAATTATGACAAGCCTAGAGCATCAAGAGTAGGCTGAATGTCACATCGAGATAGTGTGGCCTTTGTGCACAAGTGAGCTCTAGCTAGAGAACCTTTGGGTCGCTGACGGGCTGTTAGACGTGGCTAAGCCACGATCTCTGATTATACGAGGCAACGCCAAGGGTTGTTGTACGTGACAAAGCCGTGAGTTGATACATGTGGTTACGACCACATGATTTCTCCAATGTCAACCAACATCATCGAGACTACTAGGGCTGTGGGAATCCGACGGAGGGGGGCCTCTCGGATTGTTATTACGTGGAAGAAGGTCCATTGGTTAATATCTATGATCACCTATTTAAGAGCCTTGAAAGTTTTTAGACTCACACTTTTTTGCATGGTGGAGAGTTAATGTTTTTCCATAGCTCACCTATTTGATTAAAAGCTTTCAGTGCTTTATATATTGATAATGAGTTGATATATGTGGATGTATACGATTATTTTTACATGCCATCCCTTTTAGGAGCGTGCGTGCTTTCATACGGCTATTGTATTTTTGAACGAAATAGATGATTTCGATGATCAAAATTTATTTTACTACGCTTTGTTTTCGATATCATTTTGCCAAGGAAAGTATTGCTTTATGACTTTATGGCATTATTTTTACAAGGCACAAACACCTTACTTGTTATTTGGTTTTATGAGGTTACCATTTTATACTTTAATTTTATCTTTCAAATTATCTACTCTAAACTTGTTTCCCATCTACGCCCTGCTCATGAAGCTGATGGACACTGAGTCTGTGAGTCTCACCCCCCTTATCTCCCTTTGATAGATAGTGATCGACCTAGCGTGCATTCATTGGCATTTATTGTCCACTGCAGATAGGTAAAGGCATCTCATAGCACTTATTTCGAGTCGCTCCACTACTAAAGGTCGAGTCATTCGTAGTGTATTTTGCTTTTGTAAGTAGACACTAGTCTCAATGTAAATGTATAGTTAGAAATTATACATTTAGATGTAGTTTTACAATCATGTGGAATAAAGGTTGAGTCAATTTATAACGACGTTTGTTCAAATCATATTACAAAGAGTTATAGGTTCAAAGAGACTACATAAGTTGATGGAATGAGTATAAGGTAATAATAAGAGTTTCAATTAAGGCTTGTTCAGGATTTGGTGAGTTCTCCCACAAGACTCATATGCTAGTAGCAATCAAGGAGCTGTCATTACAAAACTAGCCCAAGAGGTTCTGTTTACCTCTCTGACTTGGTTTGCAGCGTTAGAGGTCTTTAGTTGGATGTATAGTTTGGCTCATTTACATATGTTATAGTTGTTACCTTTAATAATAGCAATGTTTATGTGAATAGAGAGTTAAAATGTTGTGTGGTATGTATAGATGCACAGGGTAATGACCTTGGTTTTTTTATGCACAGGGTAATGACCTTGGCTTTTTTTAATAATAGCAATTTCATCTATTCGCTCACGCGGGACCATGTAAGCTTTTATTGTGGTCATCGCAGCTTCTAACTCATCAATTCTCTTATGGTCCTCTAGTGCACTTAGTATGGTCACCATGTTTAGTTTTTCACTTAATATGTCTTGCCCGTGGTTTGATACCAACTGTCACAAACTATACTTTTTTTGCTTTAGTAAGCAATATTCTATGTGGTGGTTGAATGGACACTCTCACATAGGCTAGCCAATAACTTGATTATATATGAAAAAACATCAATAATAGCCACAAATTAGTTTAGGGAAACATAATATCACAATCATAAGGCATAACGAATGCTATATATGCAACTACTAGAGCCATATCAAGAAAAAAGTTTTATTAAAATCAAGATAACTATAAAGGGATGAAGACGACATTGTTGGGTCATAGAAGTAGCCCTAGACGGTTAGCTACTAACATACCTTTATTAGTGAGATAGCTCAATAATCCATCGACCGCTTATCCTCTATAAAGAACTAACGAGCTTTTACAAGAATATCACTAAGAATCGTTACAAGACATGAGATGGGGACATTCTTTCCCTAAAGGGTCTTCCCCCTAAAGACTTAACAACCATTTCCAAATACAACACCAAGTGCCATTATAATGTTTAAAAGGGGGACATTTCCTCTAAAGGTACAAAGGACTTAATTTGCTAAATAGTTCTACCTTGTCATGGCTTAATACAAGGTTAGCTCATGACATTAAGGATAATGAATGTTAAGTGTCTATGGTTTTAGTTAGGCTTGTATTGTCTTATCTTTGCTCCATCTACGTGATGAATGCTAAATCTGTGCTTCCTATGGCATATACAGCTGATGTGATTGGGATTTCAATTTCCACTATTTGGTTTGGTTATGGGGTTCCAAGCCAAATATTTGCCCAACTTTGGTGGACTTTTTAAAATTTTTAAGCCTTTTTTTCATCATTTCCATTTTTTTGTTTTATTTGTGGTTGGGTGCTTTTTGGGTTTAGAAGAAAATGTTGATGCTTTTATTTATTTTTACTTGCTTCAGTTTATTACAAATGCTTCACTTTGAATGTTTTCTCTAAAGTTTCTTTCTTCTTTTGTTTCTTACATTTGTAGTTAGTGCTTTGTTTTAGGTTGAAATTGTTCTCTAGCATTTTCATGTGGTTTGTGCCTTTGTCTTTATTTGCTTAGCACATTTGTCTCCTTTGCAAATGCCCATATTTGTTTCTTCGTGTTTTCATTCAATTTTTCCCTTATTTTATGCAGCATTGTTTCATTACTATTTGGGGTTTTTTAGTTTGAAAACAATGATGGCCAATCCATTAATCAAAAAATTTTTAAAGAAACCTAACTGTCCTGAGTGTAGTGCACAGACAAAATTCTAGTATTATTATAGTTTCGAGCTGTTGTCGAATTTACCATGCAAGTGCATGTATCGTTACCAAGTATTATAATAGAAAGTATAGTATTAATCCCCTGACAAATTGCACCAAAATCTGTTGCTAACTATTAAAATTACACAACTCAATCTTACCCAAAGAACCAATTTTTAAAATTACTGAAAACTGAAACAACTAAAACTAATAACAAGAATCACAAATTAACTAAATAAACTCAATCAAACAAAAGCCTAAAACCACAATATCCCCTCAACTTCATTTGAATCTCTTATTCTCTCTCTTGACTTATTAGACAACTAAGTTGTTAGCCCAGTGCTCTAATGATTTTATAAGTCTCTTCCGATGTTCTTATAAAAATATCTCTTTTAACCAATCTACTCTATTCCTATGTAAGTAGCAATAAAGAAAGACTCATTAAGCTTAGACTCTATTAAAGCCACATATGACATGTAAGTGTATTCTTACCCTACACACAAATCAAATCAATTATCTCATGGAATTGAAATTGAATATATGCTATTTCATCCAAGGCTTACACTAAACTCCCTTTTTTAGTTCTATTTAAGTTACTCTATATATCAAATTAGTGATCAAGGAATCAAACTCACAAGACTAAAATAAACAACTCAAACACTATTAATCATAGGCAAGAAAAAGCATTAAAAAATCAAACTACAAGTTGGGATCAATTGCAATTCTAGATAAGAAATTTAATTTCCCATCACTATTAAAAACATCATCCAAAAAAGTTTAACAATTAACATAAAATAAGGAAAATATACGCAGAACAAAAGTAGAAAAGAAAAACTAAGATTTGTCAAGTCTTTGATCTTCAATCCTCAAGAGTTTTTCCTCGGTTTCTTGCTTACTTGATGACTTTTTTTCTTCAAAGAAAATCTATCTTAATTGTTACCTTTAAGTAGTCTAAAAAGGCCTTTAAATAGAGCTCACAATCCTACTCAAAATCAACTCCTAGATTTGATGCTTGGATAAGCTATCATGTCAACTCCTTTTCCCCAACATCGCAACACCCAAGGTTCTATTTTTTTTTTGTTTCCTTCTTTTAACACTATGAGGTTTTTTCTTTTTCTCTACGGTACTCAGCTTTCCATTTTGTTGGCACATGCACAATAACTATATGTTATAAAGTTATTTTGTCACATCTTAAGCGCCTCCTTTGCCACCGCAATGCTCAGCTCTCTATTTTGTTGGCCTGTGCACTCCTCTTCATAGTGCAATAACGCTCTTGCATCCATGGCCGAAGTGCTTAATGTCTTGTCTTGTCTTGTCTTCTCTACTACACTCCTTCAAATTTTGAAGCAATTTTCTCCTTCTTTCAAGCTGAACTAGATAAAGTTGTAAACATGAAAGTTGTATCCTTGTCTTTTATCTTTTCATTGGCTCAAGAATCATGTTAGTTGGCCTTCTAGAATGAGAATTATGCTCAAAATACTAGAGCATGCACAATAAAAGCATAGACCTTTTATACACTCTTCTTTACCAATTGAAGCCCTTTCCAGTTGCACACTTACAAAAGCAACAAACTAACTCAATAATAACTACTAAAAACAAATTATCATCAAACTAAAATAAATTAACTTAAATTAAATCAATCAAACCTGATTTACTAAATTAAGACAAATGAATAAAAATATCTAATTTCTAAATTAAATCTCAAGAACTTAATCAATTTAATACTTAAAATGTAATAAAATAACTTTATAATATAAAGTTATCATAAGCAAAGTTGGGCATGTGCCTAGAAAATCTAGCCCAAGGCCTGACTCGATCCAAGACAAGCCTGTTTGGTCACTAATCTCAAGTTCCAATTTTAAATGGGTGGGGTGAGAGAGAACTAGCTCCCATTATTTTACATTATAAACGCAAAAATTTAAAATTACTGATGGTGTTCTTTTAAACTTCTTTTTTTTTGTGCTTAAGTCTTTTAAATTTCATTTAATATTCTAATTCATTTAATTGATAAAAATCTATTTAATAATTATTATTTAAAAAATTAAATTATATTAAAATCATTGTAATATATAATGCCACCTCATAAATTTAAAAAAAAAAATCAATTAGTGTCATGTACTAAACCATACCAACTGTCATCAACTTATCTTACCTAGCTAAAGATGTTCTTCATGTATGATTGTCTAGAGGAGTCCACTAGTCTTACTAGATTTGGCACTTTTGGATATGATTGCTTAAAATAATACAAACAAAATATAGAGTTAAGAAGGTTTAGGTTTTGTATAACTATGTTTGTGTCATGATCGTATCAATCATTTATGACACAAAAATATATATGTATTGACTTAACTTGTATGTGATACATTTATGTACAATTAATTAATAATTAATTGTATAAAGATATCTAGTCCATTTAAACTCATTTATTAAATTATTAATATTTAAATTTAAATATATGAAATCTTTTTATTCTTGTTTAAATAAATTAATCCTATTTAAATGGGTCAACTGTGTGGAGTTTAAATAAGCTAATCATATTTGAACATATTAATTGTGTTATTGTGTAATCCATGTAATAAATGTATTGTATTAGTATTGATTTTGACACGTTTAATTTATCTTATCATGTTCGTATTAACAAATCTATTACGCTCTTACATTTAAATGACAAGTTTATAACTCCTTAGTATGAATTGCCAATCTGATTACTTATGTTTTGTAACAAAAAACAAATTAAAACAATAAAAAGAAAAAGGGGAAACCGTCCAAAATTGCTCTTAAACATGGATGAGGGCTTTATCAAGGATCTCTTGTTCTGAAGAGCCATGTCAAAGAGTCTGCCCTTTCAGAAAGAAAATGAAAACACTTAGAATTCTCTTTGGCAATTCATTTCAATATGTATCAAATTTTAACCAAAAAAATAAAAGAAACAAAATGTTGGGCAAAAAACTTGTTAGATTCCTGAAACAATTGTATTTTGACTTTAACACATCATTCTCCTATGACAGTGATAAGAGATATTTACTATTTTCAAGTAATGGAGAGAAATGAGGATTTCATTTTTTTTTTCTTTTTGGCTTTCTTTTCTAGGTGGAAGATAATATGTTCAAGAGTTTTTATTGTTTTGTACTTTGTTGAAGAGAGTTTCTTGAAGATGATTATTAGTTTTTAGATAAACTAACTAGATGAAGGCCAGTTGATGAATATTGATATGATAAAGATGAAGTACATGGTAAAAGTTTAATGCTTTCCACAAATTACGAGATTATAAATACTTAAAAACCCACTAACAATTCATTAGCAAATACCTCAAATCCACTCTTTAAAAATAGATTTTATTATTTAAACTCTATTTCAAAATAAAAAATTAAAAGTATCGACCCCCACGTCTACTTGACATATTAAAATTTTTCAAAGCCTAAAAATTAGTTTCTCAATTTAAAAGGAAAAATTATTTAAAACAAAAAGGATCTCACTCCACAATAGGCAAAAGGTAGTGTACAATAACAAGTAGGTAAAGTTCCAAAGCTAATTCTTTCCATACGTTATCAGTTTTGAAAGCATAACAAGTATTCCATTAAATAAGACTTGCACTCTGAAAAAAGACAACAAACGCCAACAATGTTGAGAATCTTGTTCTCAAATAATTTTGTTAACCATTCCGTCCATTTCCTCGGCCAAACCACTGTTACTGACATCAGATCTATCATTGCTGAGCGCATTGTACCCTCTGGGCACCACCATGCATGTCCTCATCTTCCTCATAAGCCTCTTGAGCCTGTGCCTGTTTCCTACGCATCTCTTCCTCAATGTTAACATCATGCAGAGTGGTTTCCTCGCACTCATCCAGCTCCATGTCAGTCAGCTGGACTGAGGTCCTTGGAGGTAGCACACCCTCTAGTGCCTTGCACTGGTCAGGGGTCAAGGAATCGGGGAAATCAACGGTGAAGTGAATGTAAAGTTTACCCCTCATGAATGGCCTTTGATACATTGGCATTCCTTCATCATTTATGGCCTTGAATTGATCTATAGTTACACAAGGAAGAAGCAGAGATCAATTTCAAATGCAGATAAAACAGCTTCTATCCATTGAAAGACACCAATTAGGGAGATCAAAATACCCACTAATATATAAAGAGGGTTCATTTAATGAACACCAATTAGAAAAATAAATAACTACCCACTAACACATGAAGAAGGTTCATTATCAATCAACAAAGTTCAACAGCTAATGATATAACATAAAAATAACAAATGGTGTACAATCATTTATCATAAAAAGAATGCTGCAGTTTAAGCAAGTTAGCAGTGATTCCCTACGTACCAGGCTTAACCACTTCCCCAGGTTGTGATTTAATGAGGAGTTGTCTGCCATCTAAGTGAGCCAATATAAACTGGAAGCCACATAGTGCCTCAGTAAGTGTCAATGTATGCTCTACAAACAAGTCATCTCCCTTTCTTTTAAATTTGGGATGTTCTTTCTGTTGTAGGACAAATACAATGTCTCCAGTGACTGTGTCAGGCTGCAAATGTTTAGCGAGCAACCAAGTGAGCCACAAGAAGAATTCAAGATTAGGCAATATAAAACAAAACTCCAATAACACCACAAATATTTAAATTCATTTTAGAGATAATTGGCCTTACTGCTTCGTCAGCTTCTCCTGGGAAAGTAATCCTCTGTCCGTTTTGCATACCCTTTTCAACAATAACTTCCAAGACTTTCTTCTCCTGCACAACCTTCTCACCCTTGCACTGTGGGCAGCGATCCTTGTCATTGATGGTCTCACCAGTTCCCTTACACTCATTGCAAGGATGCTGCATCTGTTGGATCATGGAAGGACCAAGGTGCCTGATGGAGACTTTCATTCCAGACCCTTGACAACCAGAACATTTCATTGATGCACCAGACTTAGATCCCTTACTGCAAAAATTTCATGCAAAACAACTACTGTAAACATAACATGCTCCAAAGAAACAAGCATTCTAACTGCTACCAGTGTCACAAACATTAATTGATTCAGATACAAACCCCTTGCACTTGAAGCAAATTATGTTGCGTGAAAGAGAAAGCTTTTTGGATGTTCCATTGTAGAGATCTTCCAAAGAAACCTTGAGGGGATGAATCACATCCTCTCCCCTTCTTTGTCTTCGGCCTCTGCTGCTTCCACCACCTGCACAGGCAACCAAGCTTTTAGCTCAGAGTGATCAAAATAACATTTCAATCACAAAAACAGAAACAGCAACCTCAAATTCATAGTCTTACCACCAAAAGGATTGCCACCAAAGAAGGATTGGAAGATGTCAAATGGGTCATGGCCACCACCACCTCCACCCATTCCTTCTTTAAGGGCGTCCTCGCCATACTGATCATAAATCTCACGCTTCTCCGGGTCACTCAGCACCTCATAAGCTTGAGCCAACTCTTTAAACTGAATTTCCAACACAACCATAATCAAACGAGTTACTTCTACATAGGTCAACAACATCCAAACCAACAAATTCGAAACCCCAAAAAATTTAAACCATTCTGTAACTAACAGGTCTTCAATTTTATCAATCTTTTAACCCATTTGATGGCCAACAACTTTATTTTATTTCTTTTTTATTCAAATCAAATTAAGAAGAAATCAAAAAATAATAATAACAACAAAATCAACGCATATGCTAAAAAATAACAGATCAGTCGATAATTCGCTCCGATCAACTAACAGAAACAACAAAACATGGAAATCCCAGTTGACCAAAACACCAAATCAATCCAAAACAGGAAACATGAAAAGAGAAGACTAACCTTTTCAGGGTCACCACCCTTATCAGGATGGTTCTTGATAGCAGCTTTTCTGTAAGCCTTCTTCAAATCATCTTGAGAGGCGTTTTTGGATACTCCCAATATCTCATAGTATTTGGTGTTATCGCTTTTCTTCGGTGCCCTCCCAAACATCTTTCTTCTCTTTTTATCTGATCAGATCCTGAAAGGAGGAGATAAAGAAGAAATTAATACCCAAAAAATAGATTCAAAAAAATTATTGAGAATTATAAAAAGGAGAACTAACAGATCCTGAATAGATATGAGAAGTTGCAGAGAGCCACAAGAGCGTACGCGAGACGGCGAGAGAAACAGAGCGAGAAAGAGAGAGAGAAGCGTGTGGTTAGAGATTGAGTTATAGGAGCGACAATGGACGGTCCAGATCCAAAGTTAAAGTACTTTGAACGGTGGCTGAAAGGTTGGTGCTTTTAGTTGCATTGGAAATATATTATGGAAGGATCTAGAATTCTCTACAATTCTCATCGATTGAGGCCCAACCTGGGCCGTTGATTTGTTTCATTTGTTGTTGAATGGAAAACAAAAGTGTGGGTGGCGGTGGGGGGAGTTTCTTGGCAAAGAATCCGAAAGAGAAGCTTATTCCTTTCTGTCATTTTCAACTACTCCTTTCTAAGAAACCTGATTTATATATTCCTATATTATTATTTTGTTTATAATTAAATAAATAAACTATGAGAACCTACTCCCCATAACGGGTTTGTAAAATTTTTTAAATAATTCTGAATGTCATAATAGTGTAAATAATTAGATTGTATCCATTTATAATTTAAAAGTGCAATAAGAAGAAGACAGAATGCCTATAATTATACACGAGAAGTTATTGTGAATTGGTCTTTGTTTACTAACTTTATAAAGACTTTGTATCCATTTATTAGTGGGAAGTAGAAGAAAGAAGCAATGAAGCACATCTGGTTGTTAATATTTCAAATATGTGTAGAAAAAATTCCATACAGATTTATGTCAAAAATGATTTATGAAGATGTATGTAGGAAGTAAATGAATTTTATTGATTTGTAGGGAAACTATGTCGTCTTTGGTTGGAAATATAGTATGCAAGCAAAGAAATACAATGGTTAACATTGTATAGATACATAAATCGTATCCATTACAATACATTGAAAGAGTGTTACCCAATATCTGAATGCGGTATAAAATCTATTTAGAGTGATAAATAAGTATGATGTTGTCCAAAAAACAGAGTACAGTAGCTGTCTACTATAGTATTTCTATGTTGTATAGTATATAAGAGAAACATAATTGCCACCTTGAGGTGTACAAACAACTAGTTCAGTGAAATCAATTTTAAAATCTCAAAATCAAAAAAAAAAAAAAACCAAAACCGAACTGAAGTAATGGTAACCAAAAAATCAAACATCGAACTACTTTGAGTAGTTCAGTTCGATTACTGAAAACCAAATTAGTGTAGATGGAGGAGAAAACTGCGAGAATGTAGCATATTTTTATTAAATCTCATGTTGAGATTTTTTAGTTGTTGAGATTTTTAATTGAATAATAAAGAATGAAAATTGAAGAATTTTGTTTTGTTTTTTTGAACTCAAAGCTCAATTGTAAATGTATACACACAATGTCCACTCTTAATATAATTGTTTCCTTTAATGAAGGCATTGTTAGTAGAAAATATGAAGTTAATGTTATATACTTTGATCTTAGACTTTCCATATGAAAAACAAATGCTTTAATTCTCTAATATAAGAAACCCCCCAAATTACCCCCATTATTTAAGGATTACTTACTTTGATTAGTTTGGTTACTTCGGTTGGGAAAATTTCAAATCGAAGATCAAACCGATTAAACCGTTTTAATCAAATTTAATGGATCGAAATAATTGAACCAAGAAAACCGAACACAATTCAATTCAATTTGGCTCTTCGATTTAGTTTGAATTTACGCACGCTTACTGTTAGCATTTGGGAAAGCTATTGAAAGTAATTGATTTTCTAAGAACCAACAACGAGGCACAAATATTCTCTTATATGAATAGGTAGCATGTTGTTTCAAAATTAGATCAAATTAAAAAATACACTACTCTTGCTTTAGACAACATTACCAACACATGACACCACGCAGTGTTCAACAAAAATTGAATGAGAGACATCTTATGTGATTCATCCATACACATAGTACTGCAATATAATAAAAATGATGTTTTATGAGAAAATTGTTATAAATATGCTAATAACAATGCATCATTAAGTAATATAGATATGCGCGTTAGGATGGGAACAATAATTAGCGTCAATAAAATTGAGGTTGTATAGTTGGTTTCTATCCTTTAATTGCATTTGTCTCTTATTTGTCCAGCATTGAAACAAATAAGAAGAATGATGTTGTAAATTGCAATTTAAGTTAGAATCAATTTTGACATGTGACACATCTTTTTGCAAGTAATGAATAATTATTTATCAAGTGTAAGGTAATAATTACCTAATCTTGAGTTTTTTGATGTGTGACTCTTGACAGGATGGAGGACAAATTTCTACACTAGTGTTGTTTGTCTAATGAATCCAAAAGCCACGGTTTCCTCAATCAACAACCAACAATGCCATCCATAAGAAAAAAATAATATGAGTTAAACACTTGACAAATTAATAATGACAATATATCAACGAAGATAATTCATATCATTTGCTGATAGTTTTCTCCCAAAATGTCTCATCAAAACAATGGTTGGTGCAGTCATAAATGGTTCAAATTTCTATGAAGGGAACATCGTTCCTGTTAGTAATTAAAAGAAGAAAGGGCCAAATTGAACTAAAATCAACTGTCATCTTCAACAGTTGTCATTTGTCGGCCAACTCTTTTTACAACGAGAATAATTTCTTCTCACAACTAATGGAGTATCATGACCTTGTCCTAAGCCATGACCGACACAAAAATCTGGTAGAGGTAATCCACCAAGCCCACATGAGCCTTATTATATTTCATGAACATTTAGTCCATCATTGGAACATGAATTACTATCACATAAGCCATACTTAACATCATAACCTCTTCACTTGTATACACAAAGCACTACATTGTGCAAACCATCTACCATTACTTAGAATCAACATTTCATTGACTTAATTATCATTTCTTATTCTGCCACCCTATAGCCACATTGCCCTACGCTAAGCATTTATATAAGGCACAACTTTGTACTATGACATGGACCATATACTCATACATGGACTATACCACTTATCTATTATTTACCAACATGTGGTTACATCACCATATGCTGGACATTACATCTATGTCTTATAACCCACTTATATTTATACATACAAGGCCCCATGGCTAATAACATAGCATAATTAAAAATTGACTATTATTGGAGTGACTTTGAGGTATAGAAGATACTGTCAAATGCCTTATTCTTTGAGCCTACTAATAACTCTATAATATAGAATTATTTGGGCTTAATTTTGATAATAATTTGACTTAATTCTTGTAGTAATGCATAGAAATTAGAAAATTATTTTAAATTAGTTATTTTAGATGAGTCAATCTAATCATAGTTAATTTTATGCTTAATTTGGTGTTAATATGGTTAAGATAGGTTGTTATTGATTTATTTGAGCTTTTGTAGGTGTTTGATGAAAGAAGAATTTTAGTAAAAGAAGGAGAGCAATTTCAAGGTGTAGACTTTCACTGCATATGCCTCAGTAGTTTGGCCATACCTCTCTCTAGAAGCTTCAAATGAAGCAGTTCTTCAATCATTTGAAAGGTACGGGATAAAGCTATAACTTTTATGTTTACCACTTCACCTAGTTTGGCATAGAAAGTAGTTAAAAATCTTGTTGAATTTGACATGCTGTAGTAGTTCTAAAGCAATTATGATTTTTGTTAATTAATTAGGTAAGGCTGCAACTCACATAGTCTGATGAGGAAATCCTAGCTGAAATTGACTTCTTTCTTCAACCAATTAGCCTAACTTCAAAGCCTATAAAAACAAACTTTCGAAAGACTTTTAAAGGAAGAGAACAAAGAAACACCAGACTAATAATTGAGAGTCAAGCCACAAGAGTCATTGAAACTAAGAAGAATTTGAAGGATTCAAGGAGATTTAGATATCAAGAATACAACTCTTGAGTTTTTCTATCTTTTCTTTTATTTTATTATTTTCTTAGTTTTGTTCTTAATGTTTAAACTTTATTCAATGATGATATGTGACTTGATAGTAAATTAAGTTTTTAATCTAATATTATGATTAAACTCATTATGTAGTCTAAATTATTTATCTCTCTTTTGATTATGTTTGTTAGATTTAGGTTGTTTATTTTATTCTGTTCTTAATGCTTCTAATTGCTTGATCATCAATTGGATTGAATTGGAAATCTATGTTAAACCTTAACAAAAGAGATTTAGGTAGACCTTGAATAAAATAGCGTATGATCGAATACACTTAGTTGATTAAGTGATTTGATTTGCATATAGGGTAGACATACACCTATAAACCATACATAGTCAAAATTAAAGCACTAACTTAATGAATCTTTCTTCAATATAATTTGCATAGACATATAGTAAATTAATTGGGAGAGATATTTTATAAAAAACTTAATAAAGATTTGTAAATAATTTAGGACCTTAAGTTAGCAAATTAATCTATTAATCTAAGTTAAGAGAGAGAGATAATAATCAAATGAAGTATTGAGGGACATCATAATCTTAAGTCTGGTAGTTAAATGAGTTTTATTTACAACATAATTTTAGTTTCAGTTTATTAGCTTTAATTTTTATTTTTTATTTGAATTGTTTGGATAAAATTAAGGTGTTATAATTTTAATAGATACCAGTAAAAGTTAAACAATTCTCTGTGGAAACGATACTCTATTCATTACTATATTATTTGTTAACGATACGTGCACTTATGTGAAAAATCAACAACACCTATGATAGAACGTACGTGGATCCCTCGCTCATCTATGTCTCATGTAGTACTGAATCTACAAAACATGAGAGTTTAAACAAATGTCATACAATTATGCAGTGAAGGATATAGAAGGGAACAAGCAATAGCTTTAGAAGTTTTATAAACCCTGCTCACTTTCTTGAAAATATGTACAATTTTCCTATACAAATTTGTGATGCATTTGGGTTCCACCCATAAAAATATACATACTCACCTATCAGTGTCAATCACAAGCTCTGGTATCTTACCAATGCTCGTAACTTATATACAAATTCAAACAATAAACTTTTAGGTGCCAAGAAAGTAAATGGGCAGACTTTGTAGGAGGGTTTTTAAATCTTACTTAGTCTATCTTGATGTCTCAATCTAATGTGCAGGATCTTAAGCATAAGTATCCATTTTAAAGTTGTCCAAGCCTTTCCTATATCAATCTTTTGCACTTACAACCTTAACTACCATTTACCTTTCTTGGTTCTTTACTTGAATACATAAACCTTAAACAATTGGGTCTTGCCCATCAACCATGTATAAACATTACATAAACCTTAAAACAATTGGGTCTTACCCATCACACATACATAAACATTACATACATCATTTGCAATTTCATAGTAGAATGCATGCTTAACTTTCATCACTATGCACGAATCTCCAATGGTATTATCAGTCCCACTGAGGTTAAATGTGCATTTATTGTACTTTGAGCCTTTCTTTAATTAAGTACTCTGACCCTTTTCTTTGGTGCTTTACTTCCACCTCACCAATGTCATGCAGTGCATCATCAACATAACAATCACATAACATATCATTCACATCACACAAAGTATAACATCATACCTACATAATGTAAAATCTAGCGATAAATCATTATATATATCTGAATGACATGTAGCTCAGCTACCACGCCCCTTCGTGAACATCAAGTTATAAATCATTAATAGCTCAACACATACTTGTGAGCATAAACATTACATCCAATCATAATATATTCATATCTTAACACATTATTTTTTTGTGTAAACATTCACCCTAACCCAAGGTTCACAGAATATCATAGAGTTCATTTCAAAATAGCTTGTTCCCATGCACTTTTCTCCAACATCATTTTCATAACATACTTTTAAAACCTTATTTTATGCATTTTCTAAAACCATTGGGATAAGATATCCGCTCACTTAGAATTGCCTATACTGTGCCTCAACTAGTAAAAAAAGATCAACCTTTTAGCTAGCAAACCTTTAAGCCTTAATGTTCCTTAACATTAGCAATAGGTCAAACATTAATCTCATATTCATCTTTTTACATTCATATTAGCTTGTCTATATATGACAACTCATACTTGTCTAAATTGTCTTGGTGGCATACAACCTATCTTATATTTCAACTTACTTATGTCAAGTATACTATTGCTAACTTTACACACACGCAAGCGCGCATATTGCACAAGTAATATAGTAGTTCGAAAAGTATTGTCTCCATAAGGAATTGTGTCTAAATTCTTGCTAAGTACTAAAATTGGGCACACTAATCTTATCCAATTAAATCAAATTCGTAAATTAATTAAAAATAAAATTTAAGTAGCAAAGTTAAACTAGGAGTTAATGCTAAATATTACTAGAGAATTAGTGAATTAAGGTCTAAGATTGTGGAATTACTTAACATTTCATTTGAATTTAATCTCTCTTTTTATACTTAAATCAATGGGTTGGTTGCTAACCTAAAGTTCAAATTTATCTACTAGTCTTTGTCGAGATGCTTGTAAACATACCTCTTATAATTAATTATCCATATGTCTATATAAATTAATTAAGGAAGGTTCACTAATCTTAAGCTCCAAATTTGACTGTATGTGGTATTTAGGTATATTTTTATCCTAAAGACTAATCAAATCACCTAATCTATAAGTGAAATGAACACATGCTATTCAAACCATTGGTCTATTCTAAACTCCCTTTATCAAGTTACATTTAAAGACCCAAATCAATCTACTTGTTGATCAAGCAATTAGAAGCAATAAGCATAGATTTGAAATAAACAACACAATACTTATTAATAATAAGTAAAATAGAGTTAAAATATCTAACTACATGAAGAGATTAACCATAATCCTAGAAAAAACTATTTAGTTCAACAAATTCTCAACAAACATCATCCATAAGAAAAAAAACCATAAATACAGCAAAAAAATGAGAGAAGAACAAATTTTGAGAGAGAAAAAAATTTCTACAAATTGTTGAGCCTTGATCTTTCTTTCTTTCTGTTCCCTTTTTCGTTTGTTTATGATTTCTTTTCCTCTGAAAAGTTGTTCTCTCTTCTCCTCTCTTTTCAACTTAAAAGATCCTATTTATATCACATATTCAAAAGTCCTAATTAAAAAAAAAACAAAATTGTTGACAATGGAATTTCCCATGCTGGTGCAGTAGCATTGTTTGGTCCATGGTGGTCCTTCAAGAGACATTAAGGCACTATGGCCCCAAGTTTGTTGTGTTGGTACTTTATGCCTTCCAGCCTCTGTGTTGTCCCTACTATAGTTCAGTCACTCCTATGCTATTTTAACCATGATTCATCAGAACTGAGAAAAGTAATAAACATGAAAATTGTAACTCTTCCTTTTATTTTTCCAATGGTTCAAAAATTATAACAATTAGACTTTTGTAGCTCTAGCTGGACTCAAAACATTCATCTTGTTTAAGAGACATTTCAAGCATTTTTGCATAATTCATCATCCATTGAGCTCTCTTGCATACAAAAACATTCAATAACAATAGGACCAAGTTAGTGATGGCTCAATTTTTGATTTTTTTATCATGGAATTAAATTAAAATCACTTGAATTAAAATAATTAAACATGCATGAAACTTATTAATAAAAAGCATGAAAACTACCTAAATGCAACATAAAAACACAAGGACTTAATTCTTTTTATGCACAAAAATAGTGCAAGATAACTCTATATAATAGAGTTATCATATACCTTTACATATATCATTTATCATAACTTTACCACTTTTCAACTTATCTTTATTTTGCTTGGCAGTTTTCCTTCAACAATGTAGCTTAGGAAATCTAGAAATTCGAATACTCAAATTTTACTCATGTGTTCCAGCATATTTCTAACAAAAATTAAAAATCGAGCTAAAATCATAGTGGGCTTACCTTACTAAACTCATTTCTAGCTTAACAGCCGTTATAATACCTTATTTGATTGATGTCATCTTGATCTTTGAATTGAATACTCACAAGAGCTTTAAAAAGAATTCATCAAGTTTCCCAGAATTTATGAACATGTATTTGCAAATTTCCCACATCTTATGTCTTAAATAATAGCCTCATACATCTTAATCATTTAGACATTAAATTGTTACTTTATTAGCTAGACCCAAGCCAATGAAATCTCTAAAATCTTCAAACCATGGAGAGGATGAACAGTTGATGGAACATATCCAAACTAAGGATTACAATCGGTCAAATTAAAGATCAAGCACTAAGGAAGCTTGTTCTTACCTTAATTTCCACTTTCCTTCCTTCAAATAGTTAATTTGGAAGTTCAAAATCCATGAGGAGAAACAAGTATTTGCCAGAAAAGAGAAAACTTCAAAACTTGCTTCAAATAATGAAATATGTGGAATAACAAATGTTGCTAAGTGAAAAAAAAATCAAATGCTACTTTAAAACCCATGGTTTCAGCCCCTGATTTTCCCCCTTTTCTTTGTTTTACTAAAGATATATTAGGCTCATTGCTCTTTAGTCCTTATATTGTTCTCTATTTACAAAATGCACCTATTACTTTATTTTTCTTTTCAATTCAGTCCTTAAAATATTTATTTAATTTCTTTCCATTTAGTCCTCTAGTTTTTCTTTATATTAAATTTAGTCTTTCCCACAAACTTTTTTTTCTTTACAATTAAGTCCTTGCAATTGAGAATTAATTCTTTCTCTATGAGGTGTTGGTTCTTTTGGCTTAAGAATCGATTCTTTCTCCATAAAGTGTTGGTTTTTTTACTTAAGAATTGATTCTTTCTCCCCATGGTCTTGGTTCATCTCAACACAGAATACTTCATTTTTGCTTCTTTTCTATTCTTTCTTCTCTTAGTTCCATTTTCCTACAAAGCTTAACCTTGAACATCACCATTATCATACTTATTCCAATCTCCTCAACCTACTTTAATCCGACATAGCATTCAATAAGTTCAATATATCATATCAACCTTAAACATCAGTTTCACTTATCTTTAAATTTTATATTCATTTATATTCACATGTTTACATATGGTGATCTAAATTCAACCATCACGGTATTAAACATGTTTGTACCTTACAGGCTCATATCACATACAGTTTTTCATACTCTAATCCATGTGAAACTTAGTTTTCATGGTTAAATTTCTTTACCTAGATTAGGGCATTACATGGACCATCAATGATAACATGAAATGTTGATAAATCAAGCAAATTGGGAAAAATAATTTTGTTGGATTATAGTAATAACAAATTAAATTTTTTGATATCAATCCAATAATAGTAATTTATTATGAGATGTTTTTACTTTTTTAAACATATCTCACTCATACACACCTTCTCTTTGTTTTCAGAGCCTATAGTGAGTTACAGATAAAGTTCAAAAAGGTCAAGTCTTTAATGATTCCATCCTACATTATTAAGCTGTGAAAACTTCTAGATGTACATGTGTCCTACATATAAACTGAAAGAGATGGGAAACATGCTCACATCTGTATTAAATCATGAAAAAAGAATTAAATAAAAAATAAAGATGAAAAAGATAAACAAATAAAAGTATGCATCCCACAAAATTTATGAGGAAATTCAAACAAACCAGTTAGAATTTCATTCATTTTATATTTACAAGGAAGATTTTCAAATTCTATAAATTAGAAATAATGCTGTTGAAGCCCTATAGCAGATTTAAACACTTCAACAATCTTTGTTTTTGGTGTGAATGCAATGGCAACAATGGTTGAGATTGCTTTGTAGGTTCTTTTCAGTTTGCATACTTTAAATTCAAAGATGCAATAAACACATCATTCTTTCAACAATGATTGAAATTATTTGATTTGCATTCTATAAAATGTGCCTTGAATTACATCTCCCTAGAAAGAAATAAAACAATGAGTTTAGTTAGAACAACTAAAAAATGATGACTTGAAGATATAATTAAAAAATAAAGTATTAAAAATTACAACATATTTACAAACCTCATCATCAGTAGCCAAAAAAATCAATGATGATGATTTCATTCTTCTATTTGTAGTTGATGTTATGCCAAATATGTGAGATGCAAACTTTAATTGTATCACAGTCTTTGCCAAACTCCAAATTAAAAATGGATTGATAATCCATGATTCAATTGGGTTATAATATTCTAAAAAATGTAAAATAGGAACAAAGATAATAAAAAATATTAAAATATAAAGTAATTAAAGCACAATCCATCATAACATTGCTACCAACAAGACAACATCAAGAAAAGAGATAACCTTGCATAAGTAATAAGAAAACATAAAAAGGCAGACAAAAGCAAAAATTCAAACCATTACAAAACAATGAATAGTAGAATGAAATGAGTTGCATGATGAAAGAGAGGGTGAGTGACTGAATAACCAAATAAGGTAGAGAATGAAGAACATAGAAAACAAATAGAATAAGCCACAAAAGCAAAAACAATCCCAATAGTCATAGAGAAATGGAAAGAAGAAGAACAGAAAATACACAAAAATCCAACAAGAAAAATGAAAATAAGTGAAAAAAATTATAAAAAGTGAAAGCAGCAAAAGCACATAGGATGACTACAATGTTGTGAAGAACAAAGCATAAAATGGAAGACAACTTTTACATTTTTCAAACACAAAGTAAAATCTTATTTTTCTAATTAAGCGATCCAAGTTTTTTCAATTTTCTTACTACATCACTTATAACTCATATCTATCTATTTTGCTAATTATTAACTTGCTAACATATTGACCAAGACAAATTCACTTGGTAGCTTTTCAAACTCAATTCCCAAACTCCAATATTCTTTCTTTCTCACATCTTGAGTTTAAATAGGCATGTTAATAGACATGTGTAGAGCTACAAACCTGAACTCGAAAAATCCTCATAATTTGTCCAAACTCAAATTGATTAAACTCGATTTGATTAGAAAAAGTCAACTTGCATAATTCACAGTCAAAATTACTTGAACCTAAAAACAACTTAAATTTGAATTAACCAAAATGTGAAATGACCTAAACTCAAACGATCTTTGATGAAAATAACTCAAAATGACTCAAATTCGAATAATTAGTTCAAATCCAATTTGATTTAATTTTAAAAAAATTAACAACTTTAACCTAAAATGACCCAAATACAAATGACCTGAACCTGAATAATTTAAGTATTAAAACTAGATGATCCGAAACCGAGGTAACTTGAACTCAAGAAACAACTTAAACATGAAAATGAGCTAAATTTCTTTTCACTCAAAATGACTTGATGTGAAGTGACCTAAGCCAAACTTAGCTCAACATACCTATTTGTCACCTTTATATGTATTTATTAACTTATATTATTATATGTATACTAGAAATGCACCTATGCATTGCACACAGATACAATAATACATGTTGTAATAGTTGTGCTTATCATATTTTTCATTTTATAACTTTTTGTAGGTGAGACTAAGCAAGTCCATGTACTAAAAATTACATATAAAAAATGTTATAGTCTATAGCAGAAATGTAAAAAATATTATAACAATTCATAATTTTATATATTGATTGTTAGCTTAGTTACAAAAAACGATGTCTATAACTAAAAGTTAGTATAAAGCTTTGGCTAAGTTACACAAAAGATGGACTATTTTACGTCTTTTGAGGTAGTGTGTTAATGTTTTGCCAATACTATAAGTATATATAAAAAAATATAGTGATAATATACAATAAAACATGAAACTTTGTGACAAAACAATTATTTAAAACTAATAGAAGCTAACATTGGGCTCCGAACCATATAACTTCAGATTAAAGATATTGAGCATTTTGCTTGGAATCATAGCACTACAAATCAAGGATAATTAATTAAGTAATGGATATTAAGTAAATATCATGACATATCATGGATATCAAGTAGTATAATTGGAACTGTAACACCTCAGATCAAGGATATCAAACATAATACTTGGAAACATAGCACTACAAATCAATGATATAATTAAACAATTTCAAAGACCTCATTTATTATGCTTGAAATCATAGTACCATGGATAAAGGATATCAAGCATTACGCTTGGTACCATAACACCCCAAATCAAGGATATTGGGCATCATGCTTGGAATTATAGCACTACAAATCTATGATAATTAAGTAGTGGATATCAAGTAGATATCATGGCATATCCAAGATATCAATCATTACACTTGGTACCATAAGACCCCAAATCAAGGATATCAAGCATTAGGCTTGGAAGCGTAGAACTATAGATCAACAATATCAAGTATAATGATTTGAACTGTATCATAATAGATCAAGGATATCAAACATTATGCTTGATACCATAACACCCTATATTAAGGATAATCATATATTATTCTTAGAATTATAGCATTACATATCAAGGATATTTAATAAAAAAACTTGTAAATAATGATAATAATAGTAAGAAAAAAGAATTATAGATTTAAAAAATTATAACTAATTATAGTAATAATAAATCAAAAATAATTATTTTAAAGTATTGATAATTTTTTTTAAAAAAAAATTATTGGTGTTTCAATTCTATTAACAAATTTTCACATTATATTTATTTTTTATTATTTTATTATTTTGGTAAGATCATAATGTTTGTTATTGTTTTGTTTTAATTTTTAATTGTCTCTTCATTTCTTGGGCTTTTTATGCTTGGTAACATAAAACAGTATATCAAGGATATTATGTATTATGCTTGAAATAGTAGCATTACAGATTAAAGATATTTAATGGATATCAAGTAGATATCACAACATAGCAAAGATATCATCTATTATACTTGGTACTATAAGACCCCAAATCAATGACATCGAGCATTATGCTTGGAATTATAGCCTTACAAATCAAGGATAATTAAATAGTAGATATTAAGTAGACATTACAACAAATCAAAGATATCAAGCATTATAATTGGAACTGTAGCACCTCATATCTAAGATATCAAGCATAATGATTTGAATTGCATTACTATAGATTAAGGGTATCAAGCACTATGCTTGGTACCATAACACCTCATATCAAGGATATCATATGTTATATTTGGAATTGTAGCAATACATATCAATGATATTTAGTAGAAAATTTTTTGTAAATAATGATATTAATAGCAAGAAAGAATAATTTTGAATTAAAAAAATTATAAATAATAATAGTAATAATAAATCAAAGACAACTACTTTAAAGTATTGATAATTTTTGAAAAACTTTCTTAGTGTTTCAATTTTATTAACAAATTTTCATATTATATTTGATTTTTTATTATTGATTAATTTTTAATTACTTTGAAACGATTATAATGTTTATTATTACTTTGTTTAATTTTTTAATTATCTTTTCATTTTTGGGACTTTTTATGCTTGGTACCATAACAACCAAGCATTAAGCTTGGAAGGGTAGCACTACATATTAAGGATATCAAGTATAATGATTTGAACAATATCATTATAGACCAAGGATATTAAGCATTATGCTTGATACCATAACACCTTATATCAAGGATATTCTTTATTATGCTTAGAATTGTAATACTACAGATTTAAGATATATAGTGAATATCTAGTAGATATCATAACATATAAAGGATATCAAGTATTATAATTGAAACTGTTGCACCTCAGGTGAAAGATGGAAAATATTATGCTTGGAAACATAGTAGTACAAATTAAGGATATAATTAAGTAGTATTAAGGATATCATTTATTATGCTTAGAACTGTAGTACCTCAAATCAAAGATATCAAGTATTATGCTTGGTACCATAAGGCCCCAGATTAATAGTATTAAGCATTAGGCTTGGAAGCGTAGCACTGTAAATTAAGGATATCAAATATAATTATTTGAATTGTATCATAATAGATCAAGGATATTAAGTATTATGTTTGGTACCATAACACCCTATATTAAGGATATCATCTATTATGCTTGGAATTGTAGCATTACAGATCAAGGATATTTAGTGGATATCAGGTAGGTATCATGACATAACAAGGATATAATCTATTATGCTTGGTACCATAGGACCCAAGATTAAGGATATTAGGCATTATGTTTGGAATCATAGCACTACAAATCAAGAATATCAAGCCTTATAATTGAAACTGTAGAACCTCAAATCAAGGATATTAGTATCACTATAGATCAAGGATATCAAACATTATGCTTGGTACTATAACACCCTATATTAAGGATATCATTTGCTATGTTTGGAATTGTAGTATTACAGGTCAAGGATAACTAGTACAAAAATCTTGTAAATAATGATAATAGTACTAAAAAAGAATAATTTTAAATTAAAAATATTATAAATAATAATAGTAATAATAAATCAAAGATAATTATTTTAAAGTTTTGATAATTTTTAAACAAATTTTCTTGGTGTTTCAATTTTATTGACAAATTTTCGTATTATATTTATTTTTTATCTTTTATTATTTTGGGATGATTATAATGTTTGTTATTATTTTGTTTTGCTTTTTAGTTGTTTCTTCATTTCTTGGGTTTTTTATGATTGGCACCATAACAACCAAGCATTAGGCTTGGAAAGGTAGCACAACAGATCAAGGAAATCAAGCATATTTTAACTG
Organism: Theobroma umbraticum; assembly: GCF_002168275.2. Classification (NCBI taxonomy): domain Eukaryota; kingdom Viridiplantae; phylum Streptophyta; class Magnoliopsida; order Malvales; family Malvaceae; genus Theobroma; species Theobroma umbraticum. Next base: position 3,713,290 of record NW_018397269.1, read on the forward strand.
TATTACTATAGATTAAGGATATCAAGCATTATGCTTAGTATCATAACACCCTATATCAAGAATATCATTTATTATACTTGAAATTGTAGTACTTCAAATTAAGAATATTTAGTGGATATCAAGTAGATATCATGACATATTAATAATATCAAGCATTATAATTGAAATTTTAACACCTCATATTAAGGACGTTAAGCATTATGCTTGGAAACATAGCATTACAAATCAAAGATATAATTAAGAAGTATCAAGGAAATCATTTATTATACTTGAAATCATAGTACACAAAATCAAGGATATCAAGTATTATGCTTGGTATCATCAGACCTCGGATTAAGGATATTAACTATTAGGCTTGGAAACTTAGCATTACTGATCAAGGATTTCAAGTATAATGATTTGAACTATATCACAATAGATCAAGGATATCACGCATTGTGTTTGGTACCATAATACCTTATATCAAGAATATCATCTATTATGTTTGGCAATGTAGTATCTCAAATCAAGGATATCAAGCATTAAGGATAGCATTACATATCAAAGATATCAATCACATCAAGCGTTATGCTTGGTACCATAGTACCTTATATCAAGGATATCATTTATTATGTTTAAATTGTAACACCCTAGGTTAAGGATATTTAGTGGATATCAAGTAAATTTCATGACATAGCAAAACTATAATCAATTATGCTTGATACTATAAGACCCAAGATCAAGGATATTGGATATTATACGTAGAATCATAGCACTGCAAATCAAGGATAATTAAGCAAAAGATATAAAGTAGATATCACGACATAACAAGAATATCAAGCATCATAATGGGAACTGTAGCATCTCAGATCATTATGCTTGAAAATGTGACACTATAAATCAAGGATATAATTAAACAGTATTAAGGATATCAACTATTATACTTGGAACTGTAGTACCCTAGATCCAAGATATTAAGTATTATACTTGAAAACGTTATACTACATATCAAGTATAATGATTTGAACTACATCACTATAGATCAAGGATATCAAGTATTATGCTTGGTACCATAATATCCTATATCAAAGATATTATCTATTATTGTTGGAATTTTAACACTACAAATCAAGGATATTTAATAAAAAAATCTTAAAAATAATTATAATAATAGTAAGAAAGAATAATTTTAAATTAAAAAAATTATAAATAATAATAGTAATAATAAATCAAAGATAATTATTTTAAAGTATTGATAATTTTTAAAAAGTTTTGTTGGTGTTTCAATTTTAGTAACAAACTTTCAAATTTATTATTTATTATTTTTAATTATTTTTGGATGATTATAATGTTTGCTGTTATTTTGTTTTATTTTTAATTGTCACTTAATTTCTTAGGCTTTGGGCTTAAACTAATTGGGTCAAAAGAGAAAACAAATCTATGTCAAACCTAATAGGCTTGAAGCTTCAACAACACATTCCTTTCCCTTATTCCTTTTATTTTTTTTACTTTTCCACCCAAAACATACCATTTCAACTAAGTATAAAAACCTAAACTTTGCATTTTCTTTTTTTCTTCTCTCTCTATTGGACACCTTTCCCTTCTTTCTGTGTTCTCTCTAAACTAACCTTTCCCCTAAATCACATAAAGTCTTTCAACATTGGTTGACTCTTATTTTTTTCATTATTGGGTTTTACGCTTCTGTTTTTTTTTAATTACTTTTGTGTTTGAATTTTTTTAGGTTTTTTTTTTTCTATTGATTTTTGTTATCAGTAATTTGTAATTTTTATTTGAATCATGTGTTTGTGGCTTAATAATGCTAATTGATTTTTGTGTTGATGGTAGTTCTCTCTAAGCTTTCACTCTACTGCTTTCCTTTTCTTATTTTAAAGATAATTTATTAGACTTCAATTGAAATATACAAATCAATATTTGATGCCTCATTAGAAGACACAAAAAAGATAATTTATTAGTTACATCCATTTCGACTTAATTAATATGATACGACTTAGAAATCAACAAAAGCTCCATTAAAAATAAAACCACATGGATGGTTTCAATGGGATCAAGGCAGGTTTTATTGCTGTAACTTGAAATAATTTTAATTTGTGTTAAAAAAGAAATATTTGAAATTAGGAAATACTAAGGGCTAGTACCAATTATAAATCTCTTTTGAGAAAAGTAGATTATTTTTTTAATGGAAAGGGCCAAAGCTTTTTATCTTTTACCGTAAAAACAAAAAAAGAGGAGAGGAGAGCAGTGCAGCGCTGCTATTTTTATATTCAAAAGCCAAGAGCCAATCAGCTTAATTAGGCGGATGGATGGATATGCCATGAGATCAACGGCCCCAAGCAATTGATTGTCTTCATCTTTAAATATCGATAAATAAATGAAGACCTGAGAGGCAGCCCCCACCAGGGCACCATTTCTTTGGCTACTGTGTCCTTTTTCCTCACTTATCAGTGCAATCCTTTATCCTTTCCTTCTACCTCACTCCCCAACGCTTTTCACCACCAAAAGCAGATCTTCTGGGCTCTCTCTCCCCTTTCTCTGCTGCCAGCCTCCCCAATTGTAAACCCCAGTTCTATGGTTTCTGTGGGAACAAAAAATGAGGTGATGGAAATGAAGTCCAGTAATAATATGGAATCTTAAGATCTCTCCTTTCCTTTCCGTTTGCCTTTCTTTGTTATATATAACGCCACAGTGTCAACCTACGGCTCCTACAATCAAGACCTGAAACCAAAACAATGTTATCATCATCATCATCATCATCTCCATTTGTCTACTTTCTTACCCTGTTCTTTTCTCTTTTCCTTCTTTTCTTATTTGCGCCTCAGATCCTCCCTCTCAAGAAGCAACGATCCCCAATCACTGTCCAGGACGAACTGGACGATCTCCAGCTCTTCCATGAAGCCACTCTCGCATCGTCCCGTGGCTTTTCCAAGATTTCCCATCTGGGTACCACCAATCCCAAGCCTAAAATCGCCTTCCTTTTCCTTACGAACTCGGATCTCGTCTTTGCCCCCTTGTGGCAACGCTTTTTCCAGGGCAACGATCATCTATTCAACGTTTACGTCCATGCCGACCCGTACTCCAAACTGTCAACACCGCAGTGGTCGGTGAAAGCCAATTTCATCCCAGCCAAGAGAACGGAACGCGGCTCCCCAACACTAGTCTCCGCCGCCCGCAGACTCCTCGCCAACGCCATCATCGATGATCCATTCAATCTATACTTTGCCCTGTTGTCCCAACATTGCATTCCTCTCCATTCCTTCCCATACATTTACACTTCCCTTCTCGGGAACCCGACAGCAGCATCCAAATCCTTCCTAACTCAACGATCTCACAAAAGCTACATCGAGATTTTGTCCAATGAGCCACATTTGCACAACCGCTACGTTGCTCGAGGCGAGGGTGTGATGCTCCCTGAAGTATCATTCCAGCGGTTCAGGGTTGGATCTCAGTTTTTCGTGCTGGCAAAAAGACATGCTTTACTTGTACTGAAAGAAAGGAAGTTATGGAGAAAATTTAGACTCCCTTGTTTAGACTTGGACTCTTGCTACCCCGAGGAGCATTATTTTCCTACATTATTGTCAATGCAGGATCCACGAGGATGCAGCCATTACACATTAACCAGAGTCAACTGGACCGACAGTGTTGATGGTCATCCGCATACCCACCATTCCCCGGAGGTGTCACCGGACCTCTTACATACATTGAGGAAGTCGAATTCGAGTTACTCCTATTTTTTTGCTCGAAAGTTCTCTCCGGATTGCTTGAAACCCTTGATGGCAATTGCCAATGATGTCATCTTCCGAGATTGAAGGGACCTAGGTAAGTTCTTTTCCCATTAAACTTTTTACATCAGGGCTTAGAATTAGGCTCAGTTAAGTCGCTAGAATTGAGTTCAGTGTAAGAGTCAAACTCTTTTCCGCTTTCAATGATGCTGATCTGTTTTGGGTAAACAACTCCCCACCATTTTAGGCTATAATATCTCTAATTTTGGCCACCGTTTATTTGGAGTTATTCAAGTCCAATTAAGTAAAGTAAACAACGGGCGTTTTCCTTTCAGTTAAATTCAACCCCTTTTCTTAATGTCAGGATTGGTAGGAGCCAAGAGGCATCATCCCATTTTGGTTTTAGTTAGGTAGTCAGACATGACTGCTTACCTTTCTTTATATCATTGTTTGGTTTGGTATTAATTGACCCATCCTTTAGGTTGTATTTTATTTTATTCATGAAGAACTGGACCAACCGAAAGCTTGCCCTTTGCTTGTCATCACCTGACATGTGTTTATTGTGGTCATTATGATCTTGGGGTTTGGTCAGTCTGATGTTCAATCTTAGTAGCACAACACCAAGACAGAATTTGACTTTTTAAATCAGACCAATTTGTCTAACTCTACATCTTGTAAACATGAGAGTTTAATATATTTCTAATCAATTTAGTTTTGTTGAGGATGGGTGGCTGCTCAGTGTTTTAATAACTTGAAATGTTTTTTGTTCCCCTAAAATAATTGTTCAGAGAATGACTTCTCACCCATTTGTTCACAACCTAACTTAACAAGGCAAATGTGTAATGGAGACATTGTATGCATTGATCCTGGGTACAATGGAAACATTTGTAGTAGAGTTGAGAAAGGTGGTAGGAAAAACATTGATGTTCACATGAAGCAAGTCTAAATCACAGCTAGTGTAATGTTTATTACTCATTTTCTTTCCCCACATCTGATCCAAACATTATATAAAAAATATGGGTGTTCATGTGATTGTTGTTGCTAATTTTCAGGTTAAAGAAGAAACTGGAAGGAAGGTTTGGGGTCTTTGGGAGTGGAGAAAGAATCATGTTGCCGTGTGGGGTTAATTTGATTAAATTAATGCCCCCTATGCCTAGATGCTCTTTTGTCTTTTGTACAGAAATTGGATCGCCATAAATATATGGTACTAGTTTTATCCTTTATTGAGTTTTCAAAAATTCTCTTAGAAAGTTTGGAAGGAAGGTGGGCATAGAGTGGAGTGGAGACAGGCAATATGGTTTAAACAATTGCCTTTTGCTTCCTCTGGTTTTTTTTTTTTAATTTTTGGGTCTCGTAATGATCTCCCATTTGCTCCTTCCACCAAGCTTCTGTTATTGTAATTATAATGTTACCTACGCCAAGGAGAAATGAAATTTCTCTTTCATTTTCTTTCTTTTTTTTTTTTTATCTTAGAGTAGCCAAACAAAATCATATATTATTGGATTTAAATATATTGGTGCATATACAATTGGATAAATCCTAACCACTTTTGTATGTGAAAATCGTGTGGATTTTACATGGATTGCTGGCTTGCACCATGCTTAGTTGGGATATAATGAAATTTTTGTTTAACAAAAATGGGAGACGTATAAATTTTTGAAAATAAATCTTTATTTTTTTATTAAATTTTTTTAATTGGGAGAGGGGGGAAAATAATTGATCAAGATATTGAACTGCTTAATTTCCAATCATTGTAATTTTTTTATTAAGTTAAGTTTTTATATTTTTATTTTAAATCAAATAAGTCTTTATGATTAATAATTGATTAATTTTTATTTAGTGAAAATATTATTCGTTATTTTTATGTTCACATGATATTAATGTAAAAGATAAAAATGTTACATTAGCATGTCACATTATCATCTATTATTAACATATCTATTATTAACATGTCAGTATACCATGTCAATATCACATGATATTAAATAATAAGTGATATTTTGATTAATAGAAATTAGTTAACAGTTTATTATAAGGGTTTATTTAAATTTTTATTTTTAATTGTGGGGAAGGGATTTGTGCCTTGTCTTTCATGCATCAATTAATAAGTTAAATGTTAGGGTACAACGGTTTATTTAACTTAAAATAAAAATATAAGAGTTTTATTGAATCTAATAAAAGAATAAAAACTTATTTAAATTTTATAAATAACTAAGGGGTGTTTTTTAAGTATTATATCAAAGATCTTCATTTAATAAAGACTAATTACCGAAGCCATGGAGGCCTTGTGTCAATGGCTTGAAAAAGATGTGAAAATTTTGAATTATTAAAAATAAATTTCATTCCGTGTAAGTTTGGGTCGAATTTTGCATTAGATTTATATAATTATGTATTGGTTTATTGGTTGATATGAGATAAAATACTTGAGGGTGATTGTAATTTTCATTTGTATTTGGAATTTTATATAAAAAACACCAAACACCAAACACCAAAATATTTGGGCATGAGAGTTGGGTCACAGTTGGGTTTGGTGCATATTGGGCCATTTTGATTCATGTCACTTTGATTTCTTGACTTTTTTCAAATAAATTCACGTGAGGTTGGGGCAATGTTTCCACTAATTTGTATCATATTATGAGTTTGTTTGGTCCCATTAAAATTTTTGTAGGAAGTAGTATTCGAGTAAATCTATTCTAAAAACTAACAAAAAGTTGGCAAATTTAATGAATAAGTTGTACAATGTAAACAACTCTTCCATATATTTTTGTTTATTTTAATACTTGAAAACAAAATAAAATACTTAACTTTATTAAACTAAGTCATGAGTTTTTAAGAGAAATAAATATATATAGTAAAGAAAAAATTTTTAAAAATAGAAATAAAAAATAAATGAAATCAATAGGAAATATTGGACCAAATAATAAAGATGAACGTGAAATTATATAATATTTTCTTACAAAAATTTTGGGATTTCTTCAAGGGTAAAGTGAGAATTTAAAAAAAAAACAGTCTCATTAAATATTTGTTGCTATACATTAGCAATTATTGAAGAAATTTTAATTTATAACTTCGTTTAAATGTCCAAATGGACTTTTCTCATGAGCAAAAAAAATTTAAAATTTTGAGAGTCAAGCACTTTGGTTTTTGAGAATATTGGTATTAGATATATATATAGGCGATTGGTTTTAGTGCTAGTGGGAATTGCAATTTGACATATTCATGTATGACATTTTGTTATTCATAAAACATTGAGATAGTTCTTTATCTATAAGTTTGTGATTTAATTACTTTTTGTACTTAATGTGGATAAAGCCCACGAAACTATATATGTCTTGCAAAGGAATTGTATTCGGTTATAAATATGAAATCTTTATACATCAAAGTATTGTTCTTAAAAGTTCATAATCATTGTATTATTGAGATAAAGCATTAATAATGTTCGAAATTCTTAGGACTTATTGGATTTTGATAGCTAATGAAGTATTGCCCTTTTTTATGAATAGTTGTTGACCATAGAGTAATGGACTATTTGGTTCTATTGTGATGACACTAGGTGATTTGTTGTCCTTGGTCGAGCTTCATTTTTTAATGATCGAATGTCTAATGTGGTGATTTAGAATAAGTGTTATTATATTCATGATCGAATTGATGGGTTATATCATAGTTATTGTCTATATGCTAATTTTATATTTTTATTTTGTCTATGGTTGATATGTAAACTTGTTTGAGGTCTTAATGATGACTTGTAGGCTGGATTTTTGCTCTTTGTAGCAATTTTATCGATACATTACACAAATATATTGATAAATTCAACACAGAACCAATAAAATTACATTCCACTCTAAATTTATCAATATATTGGGACAATGTATTGATAGGCGAGAAAATCTATTGATATATGAGGTTATATATCGATAGATTAGGCTTATTTTGAACTGAAATTGTTTTCAAAAACTTTTCTAAATAGGAAATGTGCTTATATTTGTAGCTAAATTTTTGAGAATCTCAATTTGTGTTTTAAACAAACTTTTGTTGTGATTTCCAACTTTTAAATAACCTTTTAAAAGCCTATGAATTATTTTACAAACAATGTTTTATAAAAAGGACAATACTCTATCTATGTATTGTTTGAAAGATATTTGTCTTATAATGAGAAAAAATGGACATTTCTTGATTTCATTTGATAGATAATGGACTCCGCGGCTACGGGTGTGGTCGGTATATGAGCCATTTGATAGATGTCAGGCTAGATGACTAGGTAATTTGTCACACTTGGGTTTTGCAAGATTGACAGGTGAGGATGCTAAAGAAGCAAGACTTAGTTTATACATACGCCTACAGTTGGAAAGGCAGGATTTGTAATCATTTATTATGATGTTTAATGGCATATGATTGAAGTGTGATTTATAAAACACTCTTGTCCATTGCTTGATCCCTTTCATCGTATCTGCTCACGATAACTAATACAAGTAAAATGCACTTGTTATTTCAGATCAGTAGATTGCTTGGCTTGTTGTCTTTTGGAGGGAGCTACTTCTATATTTAGTTTGGGTAGGTGATTATTATGGTATCTAATAGGTGTCAGCTTTTCTATTTTAAGTCACACTTTGCTAGGTTTGGTTTAATCCAGTCTAGTCTATTATATTTGATAGTTATAGATTTGACTTGTTATTGTCATGTAATAATTGACACTATGGATATTGGCATGAGATGGCTTATGTTATGTGTCTCCCATAGGATGGCGTAGACATAGAATTTCATTTTGTATTGCTTCCACAATTATGAGCACGTAAGCGTGCATATTGATTTTATAATACTTGATGTATATAATAATCAAGTTTACATCTGTTTGCATATGATTTTGTGGTGGTGATTTCCTTGAGGCACATATGGTTATTGGTTAATTGATCATTATTAGGTTTGCATGGGTTAATAGGGTAACTCTCATTGCCAAAAATGATTCTAGATTTGGTCCAAACAAGTTTTCAGTAGTTTTAAAAATTGGTTTTTTGGATAAAATTGAGTTGTGTTAATTTTAGTAGTTAGTAAAAGATTTTGGTGCAATTCCTCGTGAGAACAATACTCTACTTTTCATTATATTACTTGTTAATGGTACATGCACCTGCGTGGTAAGTTCGACAACAATGTGTAAAGTAGTTCCTAGCCAAGTCCAAGGAATCTATGGTAATTAAGTATTCCTTGCCAAGCTATATCATTATCAATGTACTATTTCCAAGGCATTTTGCATTTGTTGCAATCATGTAGAAGAATATTATAACCAATTAAGCATAAACATGATTTCACTTTCCAAAAAGAATATATAGTCGTATACCAAAATATGCAATCATTGAAGTTCAAGGTACATGTTATTACCCTATTGATCCATGATTCATGAGTGATAGCATTGTCATAAAATATTGGAAATATGTCACTCAAATCATGAATATATTTAAAATTAAACATCCAAAAATCAATGAATACTAATTGTTAGGATTCCAAAAATAAGCATTCAATCAAGCCTCATCAGGCATTCATTTCTAACTCAGGCTATAAGCCTTTTGTCATTTCATTTTAAGTCATTCATAACTAAAGTTGGATGCACACAAGATCTTTACATCATATAACCACTTAAACTCATGGAAGACATTGTAACCATTCAAATGCATAATAAAAAAATATTTGAACTATGTCAACATAATATATAGATCATAATCAAACTTGAAAATCAGTTTTATATTCAAACTCATAGCTTAAGTCAAGTTTTGATTTTGATCAATAAGGTCAAGGAAGATTACTTATCATGTAAGCATGTGGCTTGACCAAAATGATAGATGAACCAAAAATAATTTTCATGAAGTACAATGAGTTTATCTTAATCACTTTTATATGCATAATCAAGAAATCAATTTTGAAACATATAAACAAGCACAAACATAAGACATTTTTCAAGAATTGGTTCTAGACTAATCATTTGATCATTCAAATTCTCAATAAATGACTTTTCAATGTAAGCACATGAGTTTCACATCGCTTAAATTTGTTCAATTATGCTTTCAGTGATTTATTATGCAATGAACATAATGAAATATATTTATGCATACCAATGATCATTTTCAAATATCTCATAATCATGAACTAAATGTGCTCTTTTGACTATTCAAATTTGCAAGTGACCATGTACATTCAACACTGAAGCAAGATAATTCTATCTATCAATCAACATATATAGTTCAAGGAATAGTGAACAAATAATTATGTACTTTGACATTCAAACAAAACTAGGCAAACAAATTAAAAATATGAAAAACAAGTTTAGTCAATGCAAACCAAGCAATCAAAACTTTTCCATCAAACAAATAAATAACTATTGGTATAGAAATTGCCAATATTCCTTTGTGTGTCAACGAGCACTTTGTTTTTTTTTCAATAGCTTGTTTCTCTTTATTCTAGTGCACTTATGAGAGATATTCTTATTTTATATTTGGTATCCAAATTTCTTTGGATCCTTGTGGATTAGTCTCAACATATATATGCATAAAGCAAATATTTAAGCCAACAAATATTTAAGCATTTAAGATAAATCAAATAATGAGTGCACTAAAATAATGAATTCATGAAATTTCCTACTTCTAATGTCTTTCCATTCCTTTCAAAATACTTTTCAATTTTCAATTTTTTTTTATTAGATCATAATTTCTTTAAAGCATTTTAACACCAGCTGTCAGTCATCTATTTTCTTCCATTAATAATTCATTTTCAATCCTAAGCTATGAAATTTTCTCTTTCTGACTGAAGCTTAGATCTTGAAATGAAAAAGGTAGTTCTGCAAACACACTTTTTAATCCACTATTTGTAAAAACAAGTCAATCATGGGATGAAGATCCTACTTCATGGCTTGGTATTGAAGTTCGGAATTGTCTATTCTCTTTATCTTCACTCAATTAACTTTCATCAAGAGTATCATCTTCTTTTAATTTTCTTTCATGAGCTTCACCATATAGCTCTACTAGCTTTTCCCAACTTCCTTGACATTTCTACAATTTCAAACTTGATCACATTACCTATAACACCTCCAATTTTTGATGTAAACTAAGAATGATTTATGAAATATGTGGAGTTTTGAGGACTTTGATAATTTGATATATATGCCTAGTGTTTAAAAGTGTACATGTTGACACTTTGGCAAATATTGAGGAAAAACTTGATAAATCTTATAGTTTGAGATTTTAATCTAATTTTGATGTCATGATTGTGAATTTATATGTATGGGATTAAGTTAAGTGCAAAATTTGAGGTGTGATATTAATAAGGAATGATTTTAGGGCATTGAACTTGGATTTTTAGAGTTTTTAGGAAGTTTAGAATTGCCTGCAAGGGTGAAAGTATCGATACATACTCCTATGTATCGATACATTCTTGGCAGGATGAACAACAAAGGCACTAGGAAACATAGTCTATCGATACATTTAAGAACAAATCGATAGATTTGGCCAAAGATGAACATGAATCGATACATTGTCTAAATATATCAATACATTGGAAGTAGAGAGCAATAAGGGGCACTTCACCTAAAATGTATCAATGCATTACCTAAATGTATTAATACATTTATTTGAAATTAGGGCAAATGTATCAATACATTGTCAAATGTATCGATACATAAGAAAAAAAAGGCAAAAATAAATAGAGGTTTCGGGGCCATTTCTATCCCATTCTTTCTTATCTTTTTCTCTCACTTTTTCTTTAATCTCTCAAAACCTTAAGCCCCAGACAAATTTTTGAAGTGATTTAGAGCTAATCCAAGGTTGGTGAAACATTATTGAGGTAGGATTTAACGTTTCTATAGATTATTTTTCAATTTAATTGAATAGATTCTAAGAAATCTAATTTTTCTAGATTTGGCAAATCTACCCCCATTTGGCTTGGATTAAGGAATTTGGAGCTAAGGATCATACAGTCTAGCTTCTAAGGTATGGGTTTAGCTCCTTAAAGAAAGATTTGAGCTTAAATAGTTGGATTGATAAGAATTGGTAAATTGTGCAAAAGTTAGCATTTATTCAAAAGCTAAGAATAATTAACCTTTTGATGTTCTGATGTGTTTGAAGGGAGAAATGTAGTTAAATCAACTCATTGGCAAGCTAGACAACGATTGGAGGCTAAGGATAAAAGCTTGGCAAGGAGTGCCTCTTATTGTCATTGTGAGTGGGTTTAGTTTAAAATGCATGTAATGCATGACGCATGGAAGATGTGTTGCACTGGTACTAGATTTTGTATGTGGACCTAGACAAATGAACCTAGGCTAGAGAATAATATATGTATATATGTATATATGTATATACGTGAATTGTGTGAGATTGTGTTGTGATGTGAGCCACAGGGATGGCCTATGATATGTATTCCCAGACTAAGATTTCTAGAGGGTATGATCTCCCTTAGGAGTAGATTACCCTAGGTGAATGATATGTTGAGATGATTTGATTCAATGATGCCTTGGAGACTTAAAGGCTTTTAGAACTTAATCGAGCTTAAAGACAATTGAAGCTTGATAAATGTGAATTGAGGTTTGATAAGGAAATATGTGAATGAAAAAGGCATGAAGGCTTTATTTATGGATTCATGTTTTTGATAGAGGGATGAATTCTGATCATTGATTTGATTTGTGGTTGAATGGATTTTTATCTCTTTGTGACTATATGTGTGCTTGCAAGGATAGAGGTAAGTAGGGACGTTGGCACTAATCCTGCTTGTGATCCCCATCTGTAATGCTTTAAGACCACCTGTTTGAGAGTACTCCAGGTTATGCTGACAGTAGGGAGATTACTCCAATCAATGATTCTGATTCTCCGCTAGCTATTTTGGCACTGTACGTGATCTGTTCTCCCCTCGTTGCTTCAACACGCACATGATCTATTTTTTTCCATTGACTTTTTCTTGAGCATGATTTGATTCTTTTCTAGTTGGCTATTGTCGTGATCCGACTATCCAGGGAAGGATCATTCGTTGACTTAATTCTTATATGACGTGAGATAGCTAAGAGAGGCTTTGATATATATATATATATATATATATATATATATATATATATATATATATATGATACAACTTTCATGTAATGCTCTGGCAATTAGAGTGTGTCGTGGAGAATGGTTTAAATGATTTGATTGGCTTTGAGGGTAAGCCCCACAATATGTTATGATAATGATGACCTTGGGGAGGATGATATACCTCCATATTTGCAGACCCTAGGGATGACCATATTCCCTTATATTTGGAGATGCATTAAAACATTATATGGATACACCGAGAGTGCAATATTTTTATTTTATGTTTGATGTATATATGTAAATATTTGATTTTGATTATCTCTACCACTCACTGAGTATTATAGTACTCACCTATTTGTGTACCATGTGCAGATAAACAGACACAAAAGAGTGTGGCAAAACTCATCTTTAGACAAACTGATTTTGGCATCCGGTAGGATTTTGTCTTAAGGTTTCACTTTGTTGAGTCCATCACGAGCTTCTGCATATGGTTGACTTCGGTGTATGTAAGCACTGAGTGCCATGTTATATTTTGTATTAAGGGTTAATATGTATGAACCTATTTAAATGGCCAATGTATGGCCATATTACTATTTGTATGGAAATTAAGTCAAGGATATTGTATTTTTTTTGAATTTATTATGAATATTTGATGATCGAATCCCTTGGCCTATGTATGTTTAAATATGAACTCTAAGGCTTGTTTGGGTCTAGTGGGCTTACTTGCTAGGCTCATGCATCGGTCATGGCCACTAAGTTTGGGTCTTGTCAAAAATGGTGTTAGAACACCTCGATTTTAGAGAGTCCTAGGTGAAATTGTATCTATCAACGGAGTATCGGGGATTGGTGTAGAGTTTTGTACATGGTTGGTGACAACAACACTAATTATGATTAGGAGGTTGCATGAGCTCCTAAGTTTTCGTAAGCTTACCCCTTGGATTGTGGAAATATGATTTTAAATATGGTTTTGCTTCATCTTGGTATAAGATGTCGCTTAATATAAAGGCTACCTTAAGGGCCACAGGAAAGCAAGATGCCCTGAATGAGCCTATGAAACCACCGTACAGGAAAAGGTGTCAACCTAGAGGATTTGGTAGTAGGGTTGCAAAATTTGGCTCATGAATTTGATAAGTTTCACAATAGAAGCAAGGCACCATTTGAAGAATGGGTTGATTTTAGTTCATAAGATCTAGACTATGTGCCTCAGTGTGAACACTATAAAAGGCGTATTGAGGTTACTTTGGTACATTTTATGAAACTAAAACCCTTATCATTTATTGGCTCAGATGCTGAGGAAGATCCGTAAAGATTTCTGAAGGACATGGAATGTATTTGTTTGACTTTGGGATGATCTACACATAAGTCGGTAGAATTAATGGGATCCAAACTTAAAGATATGGTTAGAATATGGTTTGTGATACTTAAGAGAGGTAGACTATTAAGGTCAAACTTAATAAAATAGGAGGAATTCATCTAAGCTTTTCTAGATTGCTTCTTACCTGAAAGCGTGAGAGACACAATGGCATAAGAGTTTAAGACTTTAAGATAGATCCCAAACATGACAGTGATGGAGTATGATGTTTGTTTCACTTAACTGTCAAGATATGCTCTTAACTTGGTCTTAACTGAATAGAAAAGGATCAAGAGATTTATTCAAGGACTAATTGAGTTGCTTTTCAGAGTCTTAGCCACCTAAAGATTTGCCTTATATGCGGCAGTGGTGGATGTGGCAAGAATGATTGAAACCAAGATATTGGAATTTAGAATGAAAGGAAGTAGCGGTTAAAGAGCTTGGACACAAGGCCATCAGAGTCGAAAAGATTCTAGCATGACTAGAAGTCCCACATTTATACGCCATCAGAGTCATGAAGGGACTACTCCTATTTGTCTACCACCAAGAAATAGTGATTCGTTTAGCCCACCATTTAGACAAAAGCAATCTAGTAGAGCATCTAATTTGAGCCTCAAGTAAAAGGGTGTTTTGTATAATTATTGCGGTAAGGTGTATGATAGACTGTGCCATAAGGTAGTAGGATTGTGTTTCAAATGTGGTTAGACCGTGCATTTGATTAGAGATTGCCCAATGTAGAGGCAATCAATAGAGAATAACCATGATTATGTGGGACAAGTAGAGACTATCTCACCTAGAATGACACAGACTAGGAGGAATGCTAGAGGTGACAAAGGTAAGGGTGTGGCCTCATCATCTCGTGGTAGATCGACATAACTAGGTAATGAAAGTGGAGGTTTAACATGTGTATTTGCTTTGACATCGCAAGATGCTCAGACTTCTACTATAGTGGTTACAGGTACACTTTCTGTAAGTGGTATCGAAGCATTAGTTCTGTTTGATCCTAGATCAGCACATTCCTTTGTGTTCTTGCACTTTGTGTCAAAATTAAATCGATTTTGTAATAACATGGAGAGACCTCTGATTGTGACTACTTTCTTAGAGGAGATCTTTGTGGCAGAGTATGTATATAAATCTTATGTGGTTCATATTAAGGACAAGGATACATTAGAAGATATGGTATTATCGCTAACCTTGGACTTTACTGTGATTTTGGGCATGGAGTAGTTAGCGTCTTGTTTTGCCAAGGTAGATTGCTACCATAAATTGGTGAAGATTAAATTTACAGGGGAATCGTCACTTACGATATACAGGCATGGTAGCCCAGTGTCTTTGGAAATTGTATCAGATGTGGCCGATAGATTGATGCCAAGGCAAGAAGACCAAGGGTACCTGGTGATGACAAGAGCTACTTCGATGGAAGTAGGGAGCATGGATTTTGTATCGATGGTGGGTGAGTATCTAAATGTATTTCCAAAGGAATTGCCCAGATTGCCTCTTAAGAATGAGATTAAATTTTGTATTGATTTGATTCCGGGTATGCAGCCAATTTCCATGCCTCCTTATTGAATGGCATCAGTTGAGTTAAGAGAATTAAAAGGGCAACTAGAGCACTTATTGGATAAAGGTTTTATCTGTCATAGTGTTTCACGTTGGGGAGCTCTAGTGCTATTCATGAAGAAGAAGGATGGTAGCTTTTCGATTATGTATAGACTACTAGCAATTGAATAAGGTCATAGTAAAGAATAAATATCCACTGTCAAGGATTGATGATTTGTTTGATTAGTTGCAAGGTGCTGTGTGCTTTGCTTAGATCGATTTATGCTTAGGGTATCACCAGTTGAGAATAAGAGAATGTGATACACCCAAGACCGTGTTTCATACATGATATGGACATTATGAATTTTTGGCGATATTGTTTGGACTCATTAATGCACCTACGATGTTTATAGATTTGATAAACAAGGTCTTTCGGGTGTATTTGGATAAATTTATGGTTGTATTCATAGACAGTAGATTGGTGTACTTTAAGAGCCTAGAGGAACATGCACAACATCTGAGAATCATGCTACAGACCCTAAGAGAGGATGGATTATATGCCAAATTTTCAAAGTGTGAATTTTGGCTAAATAAAGTCAGTTTCTTGAGACACGTCGTGTCTGAGCAGGGGTGCAAGTGGATCCTAGTAAAGTAGAAACTGTGGAGAATTAGCCAAGGCCAACATCTGTAACTAAAATTAGAAGTTTTCTAGGTTTAGCTAGATATCACAGACGATTTGTGCAAGATTTTTCTAAGACTGTATCCCCTTGACAAGACTAACTCAAAAAGGAATCAAATTCGACTGGTCTGATGCTTGTAAGGCTAATTTTTAGAGGCTTAATGCCCACCTTACTTCTACACTTGTGTTAAGCCTACCGTATGGATCTTGAGGCTACATTGTGTATTGTGATGCATCACGAGTCGGATTGGGTTGTGTATTGATGCAACATGGAAAGGTTATAGCGTACGCCTCACAACAATTAAAGAGGCATGAGTAGAATTACCCTAAGTAAGACTTAGAGATGGCAATGATCGTTTTTTCCTTAAAGATTTGGAGACATTATTTGTTTAGGGAAACTTGCGAAATATACACAAACCACAAGAGCTTGAAGTATATATTTCAATAGAGATTTGAATTTAAGGTAGCATAAGTGGTTAGAATTATTGAAGGATTATGACTATACCATACTTTACCATCCCGGCAAGGCGAATGCGGTAGCAGATGCTCTAAGTCAGAAGTTGATAAAGAGTTTGGCACATGTGACTATGAAGAGGCAATCTTTGGTATAGAGTTTGTATGATTTGGGCAATATGGGAGTGCATTTGGATATTAATCATTTGAATGCCTTGTTAGCACATTTTAGAGTCCGACCATTGATATTAGATTGGATTAAGAATGAACAAGATCAAGATGAATATTTGGTGAAAATATTTAGAGATGTGAGTGAAGATAAGACTCGAGACTTTGTGTATAGCACAGATGGCTTGATGAGATGTAGATCATGACTTTGTGTACAACACATATGGACAATTTAAGGAATGAGATTTTGAAAGATGCATATGTAGTAGCCTATATGATACACCTTAGAGCTGTTAAGATGTATCATGATCTGAAGTCTGTGTATTGGTGGGCAAGATTAAGGAGAGAAATTGCTGAACATGTCTTTAAGCATTTGACTTGCCAACATGTGAAAGTTGAGTATCAAAGACCATCGGGACTACTGCAACCATTACTGATACCTGAGTGGAAGTGGGAACATGTAGCCATGGACTTTGTAATAGGTTTACCACGAACTAGAGGTGGCTATGATGCCATTTCGGTGATAATTGATTAGTTGACTAAGTCAACTCACTTTTTGTCGATCAAGACTAAGTATGGAACAACTCAGTATGCCTAAATATATATTATGAGATAATGAAGCTTTATGGTATTCTGGTAACGATAATGTTCGACAGTGAACTGTAGTTTATAAGTTGATTTTAGAGGAAATTACAAAAAGCCTTAAGCACAAGATTGGATTTTAGTACGACCTTTCACCCATAGATAGATGGTCAATTTGAGTGCACCATTCAGATGCTTGAGGATATGTTGAAAGTGATTGTGCTTGACTTTAGAGTTTCATGGAACTATTATTTGCCTTTGTCCAAGTTTGCATATAAGAATAGTTATCAAGCCATGACTGGTATGGCTCCGTATGAGGCTTTGAATTGGTGAAGATGTAGATTGCCTATTGATTGGTTTGAAGTTGGGGAACGAAAACTTTTAGGGCTAGAGATGGTCCAAGAATTGGTTCAATGCCTCTAGGTGATTAGGGATAGGATGCTTACAACTCAAAGTCACCAAAAGTCCTATGTTGATAATAAGCAAAAGCCTTTAGAGTTTAAAGTTGGCGACTATGTGTTTTTGAAGATTTCACCGACTAAAAGAGTGAAGAAATTATGAAAGAATGGGAAATTGTGCCCCAGATACATCAAACTTTTTGATGTATTAAGGCATGTGGGTGTAGTTGCTTATCAATTAGCATTACCACCAGATTTGTCCTATGTTCATCTAGTTTTCCATATATCCATGCTTAGGAGGTATGTTTTGGACCCTTTGCATGTGATACGATATAATGAAGTCTAGTTGCAAAATGGATTTAATTATGAAGAGCAGCCTGTAGCCAGGATTGGCAAGTAAAACAACTTCACTCAAAAGACATTCCTATGGTGAAGGTTCTGTGGCGAAGCCATTCGATTGAGGAAGACATATGTGAACTCGAGAATGAAATGCGGAAGAAATATCCCCACTTATTTGAAGATTAATAATTGTAACTTGTAGAGTATGATTTGATATAAATTGTAATGTAACACCCCTAATTTTTGATATAAACTAAGAATGATTTATGAAATATGTGGAGTCTTGAAGACTTTGATGATATGCTATGTATGCCAAGTGTTTAAAAGTATGCATGTTGACACTTAGGCAAATTTTGAGGAAAAATATGATAAAACCCATAGTTTTAGGTTTTAATCTAAGTTTGATGTCATGATTGTGAATTTATGCATATGGGATTAAGTTAAATGCACAATTAACGTGTGATATTAACAAGGAATGATTTTGGGGTGTTGAACTTGAATTTTTGGAGTTTTTGGGAAGCTTAGAACTACCTATAAGGGTGAAAGTATCAATACATACTCCTATGTATTGATACATTTTTGGCAGGATGAACAACAAAGGCCATAGGAAACATAGTCTATCAATACATTTGAGAATGTATCGATAGATTTGGCATTTGAGAATGTATCGATAGATTTGCCCAAAGATGAGCATGTATTGTTACATTGCCCAAATGTATCGATATATTTGAAGTAGAGAGCACCTAGGGGCATTCTACTTGAAATGTTTTGATACATTACCCAAATGTATCAATACATTTATTTGAAATTAGGGCAAATGTATCGCATCATATAGGAAAGGCAAAACTAAAAAAAGATTTCAAGGCCATTTCTACCCCATTCTTTCTCATCACTTTCTCTTTAACCTCTCAAAACCTAAGCCCCAAATGGATTTTTGAGTGAGTGAGAGCTAATCCAAGCTTGGGAAAACATTATTGAGGTAAGATTTAATGTTTCTACTGATTTTTTTTCAATTTAATCGGTTGGATTCTAGGAAATCTAATTTTTCTAGATTTGGTGAATCTACCTCGATTTGGCTTGGATTGAGGAATTTGGAGCTAAGAATCTTGCAATCAAACTTCGAAGGTACGGGTTTAGCTCGTTAAAGAAAGATTTGAGCTTAAATAGTTGGATTGCGAAGAATTGGTAAATTGTGCAAAAGTTACCATTTATTCGAAAGCCAAGAATAATTAACCTTTTGATGTTTTGATGTATTTGAAGGGAGAAACGAGTTAAATCAACTCATTGGCAAGCTAGACGATGATTGGAGGCTAAGGATCGAAACTTGACAAAGAGTGCTTCCTATTGTCACCATGAGTGGGTTTAGTTTAAAATGCATGTAATGGATGATGCAGGGAAGATCTGTTGCACTAGTACTAGATTTTGTATGTAGGCCTAGATGAATGAACCTAGGTTAGAGAACAATATATGTATATATGTATATATGTGAATTGTGTCTAATTGTATTGTGATGTGAGCCACAGGGATAACCTATGATGTGTGTTCCCAAACTATGATGTCTAGAGGCTATTATGAACCCATAGAAGTAGATTACCCTAGGTGAATGATATGTTGAGATGATTCGATTAAATGATGCCTTGCTGACTTAGAGGCTCTTAAAACTTAACTAAGCTCAAAGACGATTGAAGCTCAATAAATTTGAATTAAGGTTTGATAAGGGAAAATGTGAATGAAAAAGGCATGATAGCCTTATTTTGGATTTATGTTTTCGTTTGAGAGATGAATTTTGGATGTTGATCTGATTTGTGGTTAAGTGGATTTTGTCTCTCTATGACTATGTGTGTGTCTGTAGGGATGGTGGTAAGTAGGGACAGTCGCACTAATCTTGCTTGTGATTCTCATCTGTAGTGCTTTGATACCACCTGTTTGAGAGTACTTTAGGTGATGTCAATCATCAAGAGATTACTTCGGTGAATGATTCTGATTCTCTGCTAGCTGTTTTGATACTATTTGTGATCTATTCTTTGCTTGTTGCTTTGGCACGCGCATGATTTATTTTTTCGTCAACGACTTTACCTTAAGTGTGATCTGATTCTCTGCCGGTTGGCCACCGTCGTGATTCACATTTTTTTGGCCACCGTCATGCTTTGGTCAACCAAAGCATCATGAATAACAAAGACAAAGCTAACCCACAATAGGGAATTGTAAAATCCCTTTCATTTTTTGGACAAATTGAACAATCTACTTGGTGAGCTAAGGAAATGTTTTTGTTAACTTGAATTCCTTGATTTCTAACCTTAAGGAACCATAAATAAAAGTCATGGTTGTGGAAAGGAATTAGGCTTGAAAAAAGCCAATTGTTACAAGTCTAAACTAGAAAGGTCGATTCCAGTGCATTAAGAGTCAATCCCAAGAAGAAAAATGGGTTAAAATGCATTTTGAAAATGCTAGGATCGACCCTCACCTTTCAAGGGGTCGATCCCTAAGCCCTCAGGTCAGAAAATGCCTTCTGTTTTGGACTAGGATCGACCCCCACCCTCTAAAGGGTCAATCTTAGAATGCCTAGACAGAAAAATAAAAACTAAAACCTTCTTAAACTTGAGCCTCATTCATTTATTTTATTTCTTTTTGTTTTTTCACCCATTTTTTCTCAAATTTCGCACTTCTTAAGGCCTATAAAGTTCCATTATCAAACCTTGGATTGTAAATGCAAAAGGTAAAAATTTTCACTCCAACAAATTGATTTTTCTAATGTTAATCTTTTGCCTTTAAAGAACCAAAACCTTTTCTAGGTTTTCAAGGTTTGGCTAGACTTATCCATTAAAGAGCTCACTAACGAAGGTATATAAGTAAAGTAAGTTTTTTATTTTATGGGTATAAGGTTTGGAAGAAGAAATGATGGAACTTACTGGAAATAGGTGAAGAAGATTTGTTCGGCTGAAAAGTGGGTATTTATTTATTATGAATTTCTAAAACTATTTATGGTGATATTAATGATTTCTTGTTAAAATAGGTTCCTTAGCACCTTTGGATATTGTAGGTACTATAGTACCTTTAGAATTTGGCCTTGGACCATGGCACGAACAAACACGTGCCTTACTATTGTAGGTACCACAATACCTTCGGATTTGGTTAGGTATCGTAAGACCTTTGAATTTTGTCATGGATAAATGGATTGATGCATAATCATATGTGAATTGTTTTTGCTCATGTATTATGCTTGCTCATAAACTTATTTTGCAATGCAATCATTATTATGGTTGAGCTACATGGGTATAATATATGTTTGAACATTTGGTTGAAAATTTGATTGAATTTGCTTTCTTGGTAAGAATATGTTATCAAATGTGAAACGATTAAGGTTTTGGAGCCTTAGATTTGATAGAATGGAAGGGGCAATTGATTGCAAGGTTTATGTGGTGAGATTGGAAGGCTTTAAAACCAAAACTTTAAACCTAGAAGAGTGGGGATCAACCTCCAAAGACCCTAGGGTTGATCCTCGGGCCAACAAAACACTCAAGAAGTGTTCTGTGTCTTAAAGGATCAACCACTTATCAAGGAGTGGTTGATCCCAATATTGAAATTTGCACTGCCTTTGGAATGTCAGCCTTGTTTTGAGGAATTGTTTTTGTATCCTTAGACTAAAACTCTTGGGTACTTTAGGTATGATTTTTGCATTTTAGAGGATGTTTAATCCCCTTGTTTAAATGCACTTGATCAGGTTTGAATTTTATTCGGAAATTTGCATACTTTGTATATATATGTTTATTCAAACTCCTCTATTTTGCTTGCTCGGCCTCTCGTATCCTCTCATTGAGATTTTATATGTCAGCACACATAAGTTCTATATTTTTTTCAAGATAATAGATCTTGGTTGGCATTCCAAAGAAATGTCTCTACGTTGTATATGGTGCTTGGTCATCAAGGCATCCGGTAGATCTTAACCACTTTTGTAGAGTTACTCTGCTAGTTAAGTCAATTTAGTTTGGTTGTATAAATATTAAATACATTTGTTTGTTTGGAACAACTACTAGTAATAGATGTTGAATCAAATATAATTATGCTTCAACTTAGATATTTATCAATTACAAACTGATCTGGTTTGATTGGAAATTGGTAATTTATGTGACATGAAACACACTTGTTTAAATTGGATATATTTTATATAGGAAAACATATTGAGATGGAATGCCTTCTCGTATATGTCATAATTATTGTCATATTAGAGTATTGATTTTTGAGACTTGCTTGGGTCGAGTGGGTTTGCCTGCTAGGTTGATGTGCCGATCATGGCCAGGGATTGGGTTGTGATAGGAATAATTAACATGGTTGGTCAAGATCAAAGACATATCAATTGGGCGTAACCAAAGATTCAAGCACAAACAAAGACACATGAACAACTGCCAGAAAGAAGAACAAGGTATTAAAAATCAACATAGGATACAAGACAACAACAACAAACCAAAGAGAATTCAACAATTCAATCAAAGTCAATGAAATCAACTCAAAGAAGAACAAACAATCGAGATAACCCGCAATGAGGAAGATCGGCAAAATCAAATCGAAAGAAAATCATAACAAATGGAGAATCACTAAATCGCAAACATAAAAGATCCGATCAAGACTAATTGGAAGAGAACAAAAGTAGTTATCGAGATTTGCCAACGCCTTATTTAGCAAGAGATTAAGCAAAGGACTTACTAGCTCTAGAAATATGAAAAATTCTTCATTTTTTAATGTTAGATTTTAGATTTCCTATTTAGAGGATAATGTCTCTTACCATCCAAGGAGCAAATTCAGGACTTAAGGTCCATTCCGCAACATTTGAAGAGTAACTTTCGATGATGAGCTCGTGAGTTTTGGCCCACATAGAAGTAACAGAGAGAAGCATGGTTTCTTTAATGGCAAGTAGTTTAGCCAAACCCTCATCACCCTAATTGGTTGATTTAGAAAATTGAAGAAGGATCTTACTGCAATCATCTCTTAAGACACCTTGGATTCCAGTTTCTCCTGAATTTCCTCTAATAGCCCTATTAACGTCAAATTTCAACTGCAAAGGAAGTGGACATTTCCATTCAACTTGTTTTTATAAACCATTCCTATGGTTTGGATGTAATTCCTTCGCAACTTGATATCAAGAAATGTAAATTAAAAGCCAATTCTTTTTTGGAATTTTAGAGGACCAGTAGAAAATAGTATTTGAAAAATAAATAGCGAAGGTCTAAGAGTGCTTTATATCAAGAAATACTTCAAGGGGAATTCATGCAAATAAACTTATTCCTTCAAAATTTGATGTAAATTCCATATTTTATCATTACTTGATTCTTCTTTGGACGACTAATGTTAAAAAAGGTACAAATTTAGATGTCTACATTGTTAAGGCTACAAGATTTTTCAATGCAAAAACAATCCTAATTTAGAGATTTTGGTACAAAATAAGGAAGGAATCAAAGTTTCCTATTCTCCCTAACTGAACATTAACTATTTCACTCAATACCAAGTTGATTAAGGTAAGAGTTCAAAGAGCACACCTTCTTTTACCTATTAATGGAAGCAATCATGCAATTATTAAAAATTTGTAGTGTTTTTTTTTGTAATGCATCCATGCATCTATAGAAAAGGGGTTTGGCCGGTAATCTTAGGTAATCTATCAACCATGAAAAACGATGAAAGCAGGTCAAAATATATGTTTAGGCATAACAGTTAACAGGTGTTCAAAAATGGAGAGTTTAAGTTGCAGTAAAATTCTTCATGACAAAGTCTTAGTAACAATAATTAAGTTCTATTTGAAACGCATAATGGCATAAATACTCTTAATTTATATTTTAAATCATCATATGACTTCAAAGATTTATTTATGTGATACATGTTAAGGGTTCTAATATCATACAAACTTTACATATATAAGAGTCCTACTTAAACTAATCAAAACTCTACATGGTAAGTGAAAATGACATTAAATAATTCTTAAAGCTTACTTTCAAAAAAAAAAAACAAAAAAACTCTTAAAGCTACATGAAATGAGATATGCGATTACGTGATTTTCAAGATTTCTAATGACCATTAAATTATGTCATCTATAACATTAGAAAAATACTCCAAGGTTCTACATGGTGTATTTCAATAGAGTTAAATTTCTATGAATGAATACCTTTGGCACCATTAAAATTTATCAATTAATTGAGACATTATTTCATCGATGAACCAATAATTTATTAATTTATACATCAATTGAGATGATAGTTTTGTATTGGACTCTTACTAGTTCAAAGATGTACTTAAAACAACAATCAGATTACATAATTTTCTCTTACAAAATGAGAACACTACACTAGTTATTCTTAAGATATGAAGAAAAGTTAGAGATAAAGTCCAAGGAGACATCAATTTTAAGAGGAAACAAGTGACATTAGAGTCATATTTTACGAAGGCCTCTTAATTGAGTCATGTATACATATATAATTTTGATGTACAAAGAGATTATTAATTTATATATTAAGAAGGACTTATATGTTTTTTTTAAAAATGTATTATCTTATAAATTTACCACATTGACCCTAAGTTGGACCAACCAAAAATATTATTTAATTGAGGTTATTAATTTATCAAGTACTAATTTATAGAAGTTATACTCTATAATGATGATTCTAATATCATCATAACGACCTTCTATCATGTTCTATAAATGCATCTATATGACATTATTACATGGACCGACAAAGTTCTATGCTATCATACCTCTAATTTTGGAATGGTTTATAATTTATCAAGGGAGCTTGCTTAGATTTGAGTTTTGTTAATACTGGCAGAGTGCTAAGGTAGTCCTTCTATTACTATGTGGGTCTAAACCCTTTGAGCACGTTAGATGGGCAAAAATCTAGCTTAGTTTAAAACTAGTATAAATTATGTTTAGGACTCCACGACCAAAGGGAATGTTCCGGCCAACCTTTGTCTAGGCCTTTGAATCTTAAGCCAAGTTTAGGATCTTGATCGAATTCAAAATTGATTTCGTTTTCAGCCTTGAAATGAATCTGAATCTAGAACAAGACTCTGGTTGAAAGGGCTCTATTATTTTTAATTTCAAAACCTTAAAACATATTTCAATATTATTTAATTCGAAAGAGAATAACCTAAAAAGAAAAGTAGGTTCATTTGGACTATAATACTTCACCATGCTGGGCATTTTCCTTTCTCAAATGGCTGTCAGCGTACCCGTTCCTTTCTCAAAGGACTGGGACGAAATAATGCTGTCGCCCGTAGAAAGATCTTGATATAACATGGGATGGATTTGCTTTTTATCCTTTTCCCATGGATGACCAATCAAGACGAAGATCAGTACTAATATTATCGTAACGTATTTATATTTATATGTGTCACGGGGACAATGCAGTACAATTGTTGAACAGCAAATGGTTTGTAATGAATCATTGACGTTGAAAGATCAGCTTAGCGAAATGAATTATGATGACTTTCTGATACTTACACTTCATTTTGCAGAAAGGACTTGTTGCTTGAAAAAGATGTTTCAGGAGGTTCTACAGTTGCTTCACAAGATTATTTCGAAGGTAGGCTTTCTCACACGTAGTGCAACCGATTTGTGTTATCTTTCTTTTTTAAGGGTAAAGATTCAAAGTTTGAATTTCCAAGGTTTGGTACCATAACAATATTTTGTATATATATGTTAAGGTTTTGAGATAATATCCATATTGATTATCCTATTTGAATATGATTATCTAAGTGAAATGCTTTAATTTTTTATCTTGGTAAATTGAAGTTATAAAAATTACTATATATATTAAAATCATACGATAAAAAATTATCATGATTATCTTTATAAGAATTTTTTAGGTGATTTTAAAGAGTTATGAATAAGCTTAGGTGTTCCACAAAATGACACACCAACAATTCACTAAAAGTATTTTGATTATTACTAGTGTAGAAAACTTTCCCTAAAAGTCTATCCAAATTAACAATCATCTTTCAATTCATTATGGGTTTCTAATGATTGAATAGAACAACTATGTGTATCTTAAATGGTCCAAAAAAGTTTATCCTCTTACCATTATACATTGATGACATATTAATGGTTGGAAATGGTAAGAGATGATTTTTGCGACTAAAATGTGGTTTTGCTCAAGCTTGGAGATGAAAAAACTTGTAGATTCCAAATAAACCCTAGATTCAGTCATTGAAAAATAGTCAAAAGAACATTGCACTATCTTAAAAGAACTACTAATTACATATTAATGCTATTGCAATTCAAACCTAAACCTAATTGACTATAATGATGCTGACGAAAGTGACCTGGATGAATGCAAAACAACTTTAGTGTATGCTTCTTGCTCAGTGGTGGTACTATCTCATGGAATAGCAAGAAACAGTCTTGCACTGCTTTATCCACTATGGTAGCAGAATTGCAGTGGTTTATCCACTATGATAGCAGAATTCATAACTTGTTCGACGGTATCATTCATTGTGATAGTATAGTTGCAACTGATTTTACTTGGGATCCCAAATATCATGGGAGAACCAAACACAATGATATATGGAATAGGTTCATTATTTAATTGCACAGAATAAAGTGATTTTAAAATATATTTTCACTAGTCATATGATTGCAAATCCTTTGACTAAACTTATTTCAAGGGATGCCTATGTGATTCATGTTAGGTCTTTTATTAAGAATCTGTATATGGTTGTTTTTTTTTTTTTTCTTATTTCATTGTAGATGCATTTATGTCTGTATTTAGCTCACAAGATATAAAACATATGTATTCAACAAGCTTAAGATTGGCTCATTATGCTTGAGTGAGTTGGAAAGAGGTTAATAAAACCTTCATTATGCTTTTTGTGACTTTTTGACTATGTCATAAGCCAAGGATTGGGTGTTTGCTATGTAACCTAAGAACATGGAAGATTCGATTATATGTGATATTATTGGGAATGTATTCTTTCTTAAACTAAGTGACATAAAGGTGACGAGAAAACTCTTTTTTTTTTATCAGCCAAGAAAATGGTATATTAAAAGATTAAAGAGAGTACAATATGAGTGATCAACAGCCGCTCAGAGCAACAACACAAATACTCTGAAACAAAAAAGAAACAACAGAAACTGGCTAGAAATATATAAAAGAAAACATGGCTGGA
Organism: Theobroma umbraticum; assembly: GCF_002168275.2. Taxonomy (NCBI): domain Eukaryota; kingdom Viridiplantae; phylum Streptophyta; class Magnoliopsida; order Malvales; family Malvaceae; genus Theobroma; species Theobroma umbraticum. The sequence continues at coordinate 3,740,706 of NW_018397269.1, forward strand.
ATAGTTGAATGTTGCTGCAGTAGGAAACCAATCATGCCAGTTAAACAAAAAGAGAACATGTCGGGAGGCCACTTGAGGGCAGACCTGGTTCCAGAGAGAGCAAGCAAATCTGATAAGCAGAAGCTGCCACAAGGTATCGGAACAACAGGGCCAAAAAGTACCGGCAGATGGAGGAGTAGCCCCATAAAAAAACAGACTTGGCAGCAGCATAACAACATCATTTCACAAAACAGCAACCAGCAAACGCCACACCAACAAATAGATTTGACAAATATATAATTATGACTGTGAGAAAAGTTGAAGTGTGCTCATTAAGAGAATTGAAATGCCCAATCTGATGTGAACAAATAAGCTAGAGCACACGAGACACAATATCTTTTAAAGGGTTGATGTCTCTATGCTAGCTCTAACAAGTTCCTAGTACAGAGCTCCCAAATTCAAGTGCTCTCTCAAGAGTCGCACAATCCATTAACCAATATGAACTTGCCATTTAGACAGTTTAAAAGGGTGGCAAGACAGCTTCCCCATCCTGTGTGAGTGTGAGACGTTAAGACTTTTGTTTGCAAGAACACCCGTCATGGTCATCCTATTTGGGTAAAATTGTATCTAAGATAATGCATATACTTGACCCATTTATCTTGGTATATCGAAGATTACTAGATGTTCAAACTTCTAGAAAAACTCCCCTCTTCCTTTATTGCCAACGGAAGGATCTTTTAACTGTGAAAAATGTGGTTCCTCATCCATTTTGTATTAGTTTCATATCGCAAGTTTTAGGAGATCACTAGAAATGTAAAACATCTTGAATCAAATTCTAATCCAAAACTAATATGACTAGTTAAATTAAATTTTCTTTAATTAAAGTTCATGAAGTTTTTTTATTAAAAAAGATTTATTAGAACTTTAATCCAAAACTAATATGACATATTAAGATGACTAGTTATACATAGAAAATTTAAATAATTCCGACATTTGATTTATTGATTTAAATAAATAGCAATAAAATAATTTTATATTTTTGGCCTTTCATAACTATTGTTATAAAAAAATGAGAGATCAAATGACTTTTCAAAAGAAAGTTCAATTTAATTTTTTTTTGATAAGCCAAAAAGTAGTTTTTCCATTAATACTGAGAAATAAAAACAGAAGGCATATTATTATTAGCGAAATTATTGACTAAACAAAAGAAAGTTTAATTTACTAATACTATTTATTGGTATAATTGCTGCACCAAAGTAATTGTAACTTTAGCTATAAATAATACTAATAAAATCTTGTGAGCCAGAGTCATAAACTCATGATTTTAATGTCACATGGAAGACAGGTAGTTAATTAATTTCACTTTTAATTAGGCACTTTAAAAGTGGAAGGGTTGGGTGGGGGGAGGGGGATGATATAAAGGTTGTAAGAAAAATATAATTAATTCAAGATCAAGCACTTACAAATTGCAGTAAAGATGGTTGAGAGTGAGATAAAAGAAAGTAATAGCAATTGATAAGTGATATCACTGTGACACTGTTTATAACTATTGTAAGAAAGTTGTATTCAATTGTTATTTCCAATTATTTATTTTAATTGTTTAAATTTCAAATGCAAAATTATTGCCAGCAATGGTGGGAGACAGGGAATTCCATTAGCATAGATTAAGAACCTAATGAAGGAATCTTTCTCTCAACTAGGTTGCAACATGTATATGTGTTCCAAACAATTGAGCAAAGAAAAATGGGATGAAAGAACATTTCTTTTATACAATTATAAAATTGACATAGATTTTGAAAAAATTTTAAATTATTTTTAAAAAAAGTAAATAAATTCTTTTTTATTACGTTGAATTAAATCTCTTTATTTTTATTTTGAGTCAAGTAAACTTTTATTTTTAATGATTAATTAATTATCATTAGTTAAAATATCACTTGTTATTTTCTATTTACATAGTACTGATGTTGAGAGTAAAAAAGTCATATTACTATATCATCATGTCATATCAGTATATCATATTATTATTTATAATGACTTGTAAACAAGTCATGTGATACAGAATAACAATTGTCATTTTTACTCATAATAATTAATAAGATATTAATTATAAAGATTTATTTAATTCAAAATAAAAATATAAAAATTTATTTAACACTTTTTCAATAGTTCAATAATTTTATTTTTTTAAAGATTATGACTATAAATAAGATATGGTTATCTCTTCGAGATCGTTTAGAACTGAATAAACAAATATATTATGATTTTTTTTTTTTATAATTGGAGAAGAGAATATTCGAATCCTATTTTTAAGATAAGGGGTTAATGCATAACAAGTATATTATGGTTTGAGGACGAGGATAGGACCTAGGAAAAGAATATTTATAACACAATAATGTTTAACATGGAATTGGTAGATTGGGCGGCTGACCTGCTATTATAAGGTTGAAAGAAGAGAGATAATGAGTAGCAAACAACTTGTGTGCAAGGCACAAATAGCCAAGATGTATGGACTAGAAACGCTGTCAGAAAATATATTTAACATTTCATTGCAACCCTTAAAACTTACAAATGATTAAAGTCCAATCAATGCTTCGGACGATGGCTTTGATTATTTTGAGCAAAGATTCAGTTGAAATGTTCTACCAATTTTTATTCCATAACGCAAAGCTAACAAAAGGAATTTATTCAGAACTGGAGCAGCAAAATGCTGCAGAGCACGATTCAAATGTCAAGGTGAAGGCCAGATCCCTCTAGTTTCTGCAGGGTGATATGATCCAGGCGCTCACTCATCTCAGTGGTGAACATAGTTTTCCAATCTCCAACATTGCCAGTCCTGAAAAAGGCACTGTTTTGCATCCCAACCCAAGGATCCACTCCATTCTTGTTTACCTCTAAGTTCTTGAGCCTTTCCAAGCTGCACCTCCAGATTACTTCTTCAACTTTTTTCTCATTAGTAAAAGGTCTTCCAAGGAATAAAGCGAGCTTCTTAACATGTCCTTTGGGATCTCTTTTAAGGTCTTCATACTTCAAAAACAGAACCTTATCAGGGGCTTTCAGGCTTTCATTCCAATATTGTAAAACGTGGTCGAGAAACGGCCCGAAGTTAGAGACCCCTTTGCAGAAGCACTCAAATGCCTTGTCAAACGGATATGGGCCTTGTTCAGGCGTCCTAAGCTTGTTGAAGAAGTGCCACATTGACACCAATGTGTCCTTTGGGTTCCTTGCAATATAAACTATCTTGCACTTGGAATTCTTAATCGAGTCAGGCAATGCGCTATAAGGCAAGTGAGTGTGAAAGAGTCTTGGAGACTTCATACCTGAGATATCAAGAGGCTGCTTTGCTGTGAATACCTGAACTTCTAAGGTCTGCACGTAGACGGCGGGATGGTTCTTGACAAGAGGATCCTCACCATCATCACTTTTGGCTAGAGTTCCTTCATCAGTCTTCTGAGCATCTTCCTTTTGCGGTTGCCTTCGCATAATGCAAAAGCAAAGGGCCTTGAGCCATGTGGTACCTGTTTTCATGGGGGATGCCAAGATAATGTCATCATGGCGTGCTGTGTATTGTGAACGGAGTGCCATTGCTGCTTCAAGATGACTAGCTCTGTACCAAAACCCATCCCATTGATACAAAGGGTTGTCCCAAAAACTTTCCTTAGGAAGCTGATCTAGAGGCTTCCTGGACTCAGATGAATCCATGACACAATATAGCTGGTTGGTAAGCGTGGATCTTTGCTGGAACTTCCGGAAGACAAGTTTATTCAGCTTCACAAGTACGAGGATAGATATAAACGTTTTTTAGCAAGACATTACTGAATTCTACTCCCTCTGGTCCCAACTTCTTTCGTTTATCTTTTCATTTTTTTCGTTTAGGGTCTGACCATTTTGCTTTATAATAATAATAATAATAATGCATGTTCTTTTCAAAATGTTGATTTTAAATTTTCTTTCAATAAAAAATTGTTTTTATTTTAATTTTTTCGACCACCTAGTACTCTTATATTATTTTAATCTATAATGAAATCCTATTGGCTAATAGTACAGGTTAGCAACATATGAAAAGCACTCCACTACCTACCGCTCGTGGTAATGACAGATAATTTAACAACATCGTACTTTTCAAATCCAGAAGAAGTTGAGCCACATATTAAGTTTCAGTGTTCATTGATCTCAACCAAGTTGCAAACTCGCCAATGACCCTTGTGTTTTGACGGTAGGATATCAACTCTTCCTTTGGGTGCTTGAAACTAGCTCGTTCATTTGCTAACAAGTTTTTTAATTTTAATTTTTTTTTTCAAATTGTTCTCTCTTGAAATAGTTTATTAGTTTAATGAAATTTCCAATAAATATATATATTTTAAATTTTGGAAAGGTATATGATGTCCGGGTGTTGTGAGGACACATGGATGTTGTGGAAGATATTAATCGTGGCGAGATTAGAAACGCTAACAAGGTGAATCACCAATCTTAACAAAGTTGAAAACTCTACTAAGGTAAAAAATAACTAAATTTCCATTTTGGTTGGTTACGCTAAAGATGCTAAAAACCTCTTGCTATTATGAAAAGAGCTTAAAAAAAATAAACACTCCTACTTAAAAAAATATTCTTCATTAATTTTCCATTTGAATGTGAATAATAATTAAGCCTAAAAGTTTTATTTATAGTATTATAGGCCCATGTTTTAATAAAACTTTACTTCAAGTTGTCTAATATAACTAAAGTAGTTAATAAGATATTTAAATAAAATATATGTTCTATTTATAAATTAAACAAGACTAGCCTAAAGTCCTAGTACAAGTAAATTAAATAAAAAGGATAATTCTATCATACCTATGATTCTCAAATAATAATAATCTAATAATATGCTCCTGTATCATTCTCTCTAGGTTGGAGAAAATTTGTCTTCAAGATCTATATCTTTTTCATGTTCTTCATAGTAAGGAAAAAGATCAGCTATATTAAAGTGGCAGAAACTTCATAATCTCTAAGAAGTTTGATCTTGTAAGCATTCTCATTAATACCTTCCAAAACTCGGAATGGTCCATTAGCTAGAGGAGATTATTTTGCACAAAACTTAGGAAAATGTTCTTTCCTTAAGTGAATCCAAACTAAATTGAGTGTGACTTGCTGAACTACATTGCAAGTAAGTTCCCATTTTCCTCCAGAGAGTTCGTAAAAAATGGCTCATGAACTTCACATCTCAATCTGAAGTGATGGTTTTTTTAATTCCACGAAGATGCACAATTTTTTTAAAATACAAATCAGTTATGTGAGAAGCATCATTAATTTTATAGCATGGCATAAAATGAGCCATTTTGAAAAATCTATCGATGACCATCATTACAAAGTCCTTTTGCCTTTGAGTTCTTGGCAAACCCAAAACAAAATCCATACTCATATCTACCCAACGAGCTTCAAGAATGGGTAATGGTTTATACGTACTAGCGTTTTGATTTTCAAGCTTGGCAATATGGCAAATACAACACTTTCAAATATGTCAGATGATTTCTTGTTCCAACTTGGGCCAATAAAAGTTTTCTTTCACAAGAACCAATGTTGGATGATATCTTGTGCTTGAGGAGAATTGGAAAAGCTTAAAGAAAATCACTCTAAGCTGCATGTCGGTGATTAAGGTTGTGTTAGGAGTTGAGGTGTTTAAGGGCTTCATGGTCAAAATACAAAATGAATTCTTTTGGCATAAAATAGTGGCTCTAATGATCTAGCTCTCAAATAACAACATAAAACTCCTTATCATACATTGAGTATTTCAATCTTGCATCATTGAGTTTCTCACTAAAAAAGGCAATTAGTCATCCTTCGGGGCTAACACTTTCTCTTCATAGGCCTTTCTCCAAAAGTTTTTGACGTGATGTTGTAACTCTTTATGCTCTTGCGGACTTATGTGATAAGCAGGCTTATTTGGAATTACATAACCAAGGATGAAATCAATGGCATGTTGAATATCTTGCATTGGTGGTAGTTCATGGGGTATGTCATCAAGTATAACATCACAAAACTCCTTAATTATGGGTTTGGCATCTTTGAATAAAGATGAAGATACTTCATTCTTCTTACAAATTAATAAGATGTATAAAAGGCTTGACTCATGATAAACTTTGTTTAAGTTAGACACAGTGATGAGTTTTTTATCTTCCTCTTGTCTCTTTCGGTCTTCTAGCTTTTATGGAGTGATTGTTTTGGATTTTAATTTCTTTGATAAATCCAAATGGTGGGTTGTTTGCTTATTTACATTAAATATCTCAAGTAAATGGATAGTAAAAAGTAAAGAGGATATTTACTTAAATGGTGTTTAATGTAAATAAGTTGGGCAAGTTTTATAAGTAATCTATCTTAGAAACTGCATTCTGTCTCAAATATATGGGTGCATGTTCATGATATATCGATTCATTTGGTCCAAAAAGGGCTTTTTATGAACATGTATCAAAGGTACCGATACATGGGCCAATGTATCGATACATTTAGTCAATTTCAAAAAAATAAAAAGGGTAAAAATATATTTTCACATGCTAGCTTATAAATATATCCTATTTTTCGAGGGTTGGCAACCCTCAACCTCATTTGCAAGGTAAAACCCCAACTCTTAAGCTTTTCCAACTCATTTTTAACCTAAAACTAGTTTTGGGTTTTTGTGACAAAAGATGACATTTTTAGATTTTAAATCTTTTGGTCTTGGATTTTCGAAACTTAGATAGTTGTTTTCTTGTCCAAATTTTCTATTGGTGATTGAAGTTTAAAGGTTTTATGATTTTTTTAAGCAACTAAGCTCACTTAAGGTAAGGATAGAAGATTCATGAGATTCTAAGCAAGGGTTGTAGATAGAAAATTAGTTTAGTTACAAGCAAGTAGTTTCTAAAATACCTATAATGATTAATACAAGATTTTTATTTTAAAAAATGATTGTAGTGATTTTTGTATGATAGGAACGCTTAAAAACTACATGGATTAGACCGAAATGGAGTTATGATTGGAGCTAGGAAATTGAATCTTTAATTAGGTGAGTGGATACACCATTTCAAGTATTTTAATATGTTAAGTTAGCATGATTTTTATGGAAATAGTTGTTTAAGCATGTTGAAAAATTGTTTCCATAAATGATTTATTAAAGGATTTGAACTACAAGGTTTTGTGAAGTTTTCAAGGAAATGTTCAAATGACTTGATTTGATAATGATTGTGATATATGTGACATAATGATTTGTAAATTATTGACGAATCTACTGTGTATGTAAATATGCTACTATGTATTAGTTTTCAATAAAGAAGGACAAGCCCTTTTATGTTTATAGTCCACTTAATTACTCCGACCATTGGGTTAATGTGGGTACAAGATATTTCTATAGTTAATGTATGAATGTTATTATACACATGTTAGATACAATGTAGCATGATAAGAATGTTGGATGCATGAGTTCCATTTATAAGATTATAATATGGATACCATGAAATGTATGTGTTAAGTATATCATGTACATTATGGGCTCAGTATGTAAGTGATTTATAAGGTTATGAAATGTATTCCACGAGATGTATATGTTGAGATAGTCATATACACTATGGGCTAAGCATATAAGTGATTTATGAGGTTATGAAATGTGTGTCATGAGATGTATATGTTAAGATAGTCATATATACTATGGGTTAATCATGTAAGTGATTTATGAGGTTATGAAATATATGCGATGATATGTATGTTTTGAGATAGTCATATACACTATGAGCTAAGTATGATTAAGTAATGAAAATGTTATATGTTCATGATGCAAGCTGAGAATGAGAATGATCTTTAGCTTAAGAGATCTTATGATGATTCTGGGTTAGGCCAAAGTGCCATTCACACAGCTTTGATGATTGTTCAGACGAAATGAACTAAACGGTAGCGAGGATTTTGTCCACTACCTACTTGAGTGGTGTGGGACCACTTAATAGATCATGGCTAAGACCGATGTGCCATACACAAAGCATGCTAGGAACTCAAAATAGTGGGGGTTAAACTATTATTCACTAGAATTGGGTAAATCCACTCATAGTTAGAATGTTATGATGATTGAGATTAATGAGTTAGAGAAATGATTGAATGAGTATTGCTTCATGATTTATGCTTAAATGCCTAGTTTATAATATAATGAGTATTGATGATGTTCACACTATAATGTGGTGATATTGGCTTGGTTAGATAGAACTTTAGCTTAGGGAATGATCCCTCAATGCTAGAAAAACTTATGAATGAGTTAGGTTTAAGAAAATGCCCAGAAAGTTGGATTCTATGGCAAAAGTATCAATACAATTTCAACAGAATGCTACAGAAGGCATTCTGTGTGCAATGTATCGAAACTTTCCCAAAGGTATCAATAGATTCCTTGCATGTATTGATACATTCCAAAATGTATCAATAGAATTGTGGCAGAATTAGCTTCTCAAGTGATTTTAGAGAGGTTTTTAAGATTAAAAGGTTTCTAATGATATATACGAAGATGTTTTCCATGCAATGTAATTCAGAGGATTATTAAATGTTATGTTTCATGAATATCATGGTAAGGTGAAAGGATTTATGAATCATATGCATTTATAATTGCATGGTTATGGAAAACTTTTATCCACTAGCTTGTCCCCTTTCTCATATCCACTCACAAAGTCTTTGTGACTCACACGTTATTTTCCCTCAGTATTTTTGTTGCAGATCAGTGATAGTACTCTCTTGCTAGAAACCAGTGTCATGGAGATGTGATTTGTTCATTTCTCATGGGTACGTGTCTAGTAGCCTCTTGATGCCTAGCGAGTTGAGTCATATTCTACTGACAAGTTAGTCTATGTTATGTTTTTATTTACAAACTATAAACATGCTTTATGGATTATGAGTTTGCTACAATAATGTAGCCAAATGTTTGGTCATATTACATTATAAATGTTAAGTTAAATGTATAAAATGGTTTAAGAACACATATGTACACTCAAGGGTGTTGAAACATGTAAATATTATGGTGCACTCGAAATGTGGCACTCTGATGATGAATGAAATGGTTGCACTTACACTAATATGTTGAGAAGTTCCATATATGTGTAATGTTGCGTATGATGATATGCATGAGTTGATATTCTATGCCTATGGATGTTTATGAATGCTTCTACATTAATGAATGTTTAATAATGTATGTTAGTGAGGCTTGCTTGGGCCTAGCAAGTTATACCTGTCCAGGTTCATGCGTTAGTCATGTTCCATCCAAATGGGATGTGACACTCGCACCCAAGCATTTGGCTCATTGGTTTGTGCATGATCTTCTTGCTTAAAAGAGTAGGTTTCGAATTCCCCTTACCCCAATCCAAAAAAAATGTCAAATGCAAGCTCATTCTCAAACGGATTTTCGTATGTGTGTGCAATCTTTTACAAAAAATACCATATAACCCAGATAAGTTTATTCTAATGCAAAATTCAAATTAGCACTAGAATCTCATAGGTTTGCTTTTTATCTCTCTTTACTAATGAAGACTAACACTAAATTAAAATTCGTTAGGATTTTATCAAGCTTGTAATGTAAAGCTAGGGTAAAGGTAGGATAAAGGATATTTATAAGGCTTAAATCACTCTAAGCACATAATTATTCTATGACTTATATAGAGCTCTAGTCTTACTCTAAGTAACACCCTTCTTTTTTATTTCAAACGTCTCTTTTATCCAACACTTTATTTTTTTCCATCAAACTTTTATACCCCCAAACTTTTTACTTTCTAATCTATATAATGGGGTGAATACTAAGCATATTTGAACTTTGTTTTCCATCAACTCCACGTTTTACCTAATTCAACATCTAGCTTAATATGCATCCTTAAATGATTAACATACTTAGAAGTGAGGGATGCAAAATTGAAATCTTATTTATAAGCTAGGCTAAATAAAATAGGTATTTAACAAAGAAAAGGTAATATTAGGCTCAAATGGATATACTAGGGATAAATTTATATTAAGCTAGGCTCGAAAGGCTCAAACGGTCCATGGATGTCCTAATTCGTTTACTTAACTAAGTATTGCCTAGGATTTCACCTCAAAAGAGAATCAAATAAATTCTAGAATTCATGACATAATCCCAAAATTCACATTAACATAAACCGTCTCTAAATATGCACAACAATTCTAAGCAAAAGACAATGTGCTCATTAAATGGAAATCACATCCTAACAATGATACTAAACATAAGAATTTAGCATAAACTAGGCAATATCCATATTTACCAAAAGCTAAAGATAACAAGATAACTAAGTTATCATCATTAGATAAGGAAGTCATCAGAAACTTGGCACAACCAACTTTGGCTTAAAATCTTAAAACAAAACATAAAGAAAAGTACATGGTAAGCTTAAAGCCTAAAAGCATAAATTCAAATAAATAAATAAAAACATAACTTAATAGCAATAAAACTTCAGCTCTTAAAAAAAATTCAAACTGCCCGCTCCAAACTTAAATTTAACATTATCCTCATTGTTAAAAATAGATAAAGAAAAGGTGAAAGAATGTTCTCTTAGTAGAACTGCGAAGAGACTACTTATCTTTCTTATCTTCCTCATTATCGCCCAGGCTGAATGGAGAATATGGTATAATAGGAAAGTTAACCATATCCATCCCCATATAGTTAGCATAGATGCGAAACATCTACTCCATTACTTGATTGTACTCCACTTGATATGACATTTGTTGTGTATTTTAGAGCTTGAGACATTCCATTCTTTATACCAATGTCAAATTATTGGCTTAAGGCCAAACAACTTTAGGTCATGGTGCAAAAGAAGAACTACCATCAATAGCAGAGGGATCTTAATATCTATAAATAAGTCCCACATTAATGCAAGCTTTTGGATGAAGCAATTCTTCACTCTTGTCCTAGTGGACACAACACTCCCACATAAAGTAGTTATCAAAAAAGGGAACCATAAACCATCTCGTTTTATACAAGCTATTTGCAATATGGCATTGAAGATAACTTGGCCAATGTTGATTGATTTACCAATAATAATGGCATAAATAAGGACTACTCTTTCTCGTGTAACATCACTGATGTGTGTGGATGGAAACATCTTCAGTGCTATAAAGTATATCCACCCCTTTATATCCCTATTCATCACACTGGTTTTAAAGGATATCGACTCACCCTTTTCACAAAGGATTGAGATAATTTCATTCAAATCTTGATAATCACCTAGATATTGCCAACAACCATCGTTTTCAATAACAAGAGCCCCATAGAAAGTATTGATGGCATGGCTATGAAAAGGTACCTGTTTACCTCGCACAAAAGCTCTACTATCATTATCTTCAAAAGCATTAGCATAGAATTCTCTTTCCACTAGGATGGTAACCTCCAATTGGGCACAAAATTTTTGCCATTGCTTTTCTTTAATACGGGCTTGTATCCCGAGGTGACGAATTAAACCAATATTAAAACCAATTTCCTGAATTGGAACTTTGTTTACGAGGGAACTATTATGTCTTGTGATAGCATACTCAAACACAAATTTTGTTTGATAGAATGTGCTACTTGAACTAGCTCTTGCTCTCTTTGTTGTTAGATTATCCATGCAAGTGCACATATTGTTAAACAAGCAATATAGTGAAAAGTAGAGTGTCAATCCCACAGAGAATTGAATTAATTCCTATTATGAACTACTAAAATTAGCACACGTTAATCTTATTCAAACAATCAAATTTAAATTAGTAAAAGGCAAAATCAAATCTAACAAACTAAAACTAAAAACTAATATAAAATTAATGAGCAAATTTGTTTAAAAACTTAATTAACTACCAGACCTAAGATTATGATATCCCATAATACTTTATCTGAATATTGTATCTCTTTTAATTTACTGCAATCGATTATATTGCTAACCTAGAATCCTAAATTATTTATAAGTCTCTGTCGAGTTTCTCATAAAAATATCTCTGTCAATTAACTTACTATATATCTATGCAAATTAAATTGAAGAAAGATTCATTAAGTTTATACTCTAATCTTAGCTACGTATGGCTTATAGGTGTATGTCTACCCTATATGCAAATCAAACCACTAATCAACTTACTGCATTTGATCATACGATATTCTATTAAAGGTTTACCCTAAATATCCTTTGTCAAGGTTTAATTTAAGTATCTAATTCAATCTAATTGGTGATCAGGTAATTAGAAGCATCAAGAACAGAATAGAATGAACAATTTAAAATTATCAAACATAAGAAAAAAAAGATAAATAATTTAGACTACATATTGAGTTCAATCATAATCTTAGATAACTAAACTAGTTCCCCATAATGTCACAAATTATCATCAAATAAAGTTTAAACATTGAAACCAAACCAAGAAAAATAAAGACTAACAAAAATAATAAAGAAACTCCAAGAGTTGAAATTTTGATTTCCAAATCTTCTTGAATCCTTCAATTTCTTATCAGCTCCAATGAGACTTTTCTTTAACGATTTTGTGGCTGCATCTTAGCTCTAAATCTTGTATTTTTCATGGCTCCAAAATTCCTTTGAAAAGTTGTTATAATAAGGCTTTGAAGTTGGGCCAACTTGGGTGGAAAAAGAAGCCAATTCTAACTAGGTTTTCCTCATTAGACTACATGAGTTGTGGCCTACCTCCACCAAGGTTGTGGCCTCGACCATTTAATTTACAGCATTCATGATTTAATTTTTCTCTCCATGATTGCTGTAGTGCTTTAAATTTGACAAAGTTTATGACCTCCTTCCAAGCTGAATTGAGCAAAGTGGTAACATGAAAGTTATAGATTTTTCTCTTGGACTTTCACTGGTTCAAGAATCACCTTATTTGAAGTTTTGTATTGAGAGTGATGATCGAAATACCAAGACATGTGTAATGAAAGTCTACATCTCAAAATTTCTCTCCTTCTTCCATTAAAAGTCTTCAATAAACACCTACAAAGGCACAAATAAATGAATAATAACTTATCTTAGGCACATAACCATCAATTTAAACACAAATTTAACTAAGATTAGATTGACTCACCTAATTAACTACATTAAAATAATCAAACAAAACTTAATTAATTTTTATGCATTACTATAAAACTAAGCCAATTTACAATCAAAATTAAGACCAACTAACTCTATATCATAGAGTTATCACTCTTTAGTGCCCTTATCAACTTTTTTTCAATGAATCTAAAGAAACAAGCAAAAGAAAGCAAAATTTTGAAGCAACTATTAAATACCCAAAATGTCGCAATCACACAATCACAATTATGAATCTCTCCAACTCTCAATCATTCAACCAAATTGCAAGAATAATATTTGTCAAATATTTTAATAATCAAGACAAGTAATCAACCCATAATTTGATCCACAATTCAATCTAAAATCAAGTCACCTAAATCAAAATTCTCAACTCCTTTTAGAAACCTAATAATATCTATGCACAATCAACTCAAAAATCATGTATTTCCATTAAAAGCTATCAACAAACTACTATAATCATCAGTAAACCAAAAATTCCTTAAAATTGCATAAAATCTTTAAAGAGAGAGAGAGAACTTACTTGAAAAATTTGCAGCAACTTGTTTGTTGATGGTTTGGTGGAGTTTGAATGGGTATTTTGATGTGCTTGGTGGTAAGAAATTGAAGAAAATTGAATGGGTGTGTGAAAGTTTTAGAGATACTGGGTGTCTTTAGTGAAGTATGAGAGTTTTTAGGGGCTAAGGTTTTAAATTTGGAGAAATTATCCAATTGCTACGCTTTTGAGCCTATCAAATTTTTACAAAATTCACTTTAATCAAGGATCACCTCCCATATTATGGGGTAAATATGTAGGAGAATCTTTTCGAAAAGCATGAATGATGAAAGTTCATTTCAAAGGAAAAAAAAAAACACCTTATATGAAATGGCAAATGCGATAATTTGAGTTCTAAAGGTTTCTTGAACTCAATCCATCAAAATGAGAAATGCAAGAAAAAAAAGAAAATGATAAAAAAGTGATGACAAAAATAAAATAAAAAAAAGTAAAAAATGATGGAAGGGCATGCTTTGAAAAATCAAAAAGACAAATGTCTCAAAAGATTTTCACCTAACTAGAAATGATCCTTGATTGATCACCCTTAAATACATATTTTGAGCCTATTTATCCATTCTTTCAAAGCCTATAACCTTAGCCTACATTACTGTCACATCCCATTTTGTGCAAAGATCGTGACTGGCACATGAGCCTAAATGGATATAGCCTGCTAAGCCCAAGCAATTCTCTTTGCGTCCATTCATTCACATTAAGGTTCATTAACCAATATCATAATACATAAGGCAATTATTAAACTACCCACATGCATTCATCCATAGGAAATTATACACAGTTATGGAACTACCCTAATAAACAGTGTAAGTAAATGCCATCTTTTTGCTACATCATCATAAACATGTTCAAATATCCATAAACATAAAGTAAAGGCCGACTCATCAATGGAACATGCCTCAACCCTCTAGGCATCAAGTGGCTATTAAACACATGCCAAAGAAAGAAAATCAAAGCTCATTTCCCTTAGTAAATCTCTTGATCTTCTTTTGCTAAGTTAAAACCAAGTCATAAGCATATCTAGATACTTGGGTGAATCAGACATCATACTCTGTTACTGTCATATCTGGAGTCTGTATCAATATCTTAAACTCCTGTGTCTTTGCATCTCTCATGCTCTCAAGCAAGAAGTGATCCATGAAAATTTAGACAAATTCCTCCCTTGTTATTGGGGTTAAACCAAACAATTTATTTCCCTTGAGTGACACAAACCATATTCTAGCCACATCCTTCAATCTAACTCCCACCAATTCAACTAACCAGTATGTGGAGCATCCCAATGTAGAATAAATACACTCCTTATGGTCCAAAAATCTTTGTGGATCTTCTTCATCTAATCCAATAAAAGATGTGAGCTTTAACTTTATAAAATCCATAAAGTGACCTAAATAACCCCTCTTTAATGTTCACACCAAGGCACGTAGTCCTGATCTTGTGAATTGGAGTCAACCCATTGCTCGGATTGTGCTTTTCCTTTCCTGCAAAACTTAGCAAATTCATTAGCCAAACTTTGCAACCCTGTTACCAAAAACCCCCCTTCCATTCTACTTGCTCCAATCAACCACTTAGTGACAAAGTCTTGTAAAATACATCCATTCAGAACAAATTTACATCAAGCTTTACATTGTCACTTCTTCACTTGAACTTTAAATTGATTATATCTTTCTTAAATGTGTTTGAGCTTTGAAGTTAATATACTTGGAATGCTTAATTATAAAGGGAGCTTTTATTAGTACTTTACTAATTGATAAAATGAGCTTTAAAATGATTCTATCCCTTACAATTTACTTTGTGTTATTTGCTTTTACAAAGTGGGAGTTTTCATTTATATCTATCAATTGATATTGAATATTGATGGGAAAATGATTGATGTGCTTATCGACTATTGTCTTCTAAAAAGTGATATATTCCTTGTTATGCTTATTATGATTTGCAAATTATGTTTATTGTGTTTCTACCTTCCTCTTTGATATAACAAAAAAAAAGGGAAGATATTGAAAAAATTTGCATTTTGAAGAGGGAATATTTGATGTTCAAGTTTTGAACCTTGCTACTATTTAGGGCGAGCACTTTACAAGTTTTGAACCTTGCTACTACTTAGGGCGAGCACTTTACAAGTTTTGAACCTTGCTACTATTTAGGGCGAGCACTTTATGAGAAATTTTGCTCAAAGTTTTTGTCATATAAAAAAAGAGGAGATTTTTAGCTATAATAGCTTGAAAATGAGAGTTTTGACACGACAAAAATGATCAAAATTTCTTGTCTAAGTGATCCTAGAATAGTTTGAGTGATTTTTGAATGCTTTTGATGTGTTTTTATGCTTCCTTAATTGATTGACATTTGAACTTGTATCTGAAGTTGTTTTGTGAAGGGAAGAATCTTTTTACGCTTTGAATCTTAAGTTCAAGCAAGAAGAATCAATTGTTGAAAATGAAACATCAAATCTTGCAAGACAGAATACTTAGACAAGCTTCTAAAAGCTCCAAAATCATTTCCCAATAGTCAAGAAGTCGATTTGCACAAGTTTAACTATAAAAATAAGCACAAAGAATCAATTCCTAGAAAGGCAGATGTTGATTCTTGAAGTAAGAAGAATTGATATCTGGAAAGGCAAGAATTCTCAAGTAAAAAGAATTGATATATGGAGAGGCAAGAATCGATTCTCAAATAAGAAAAACTAATATCTCAAGAATAAAGAATCTATTCTTAGAAAGCAGAAAGCTTTAGACAAAGAAGAATCGATATCTGAAGAACCGATATCTGAAGAATGAAGAATTGATTCTCAAACTCCAAAAATAGCCATTAGACACAAAAAAGACAAAAAATGGCTAGTTTCTTCACCAAGTCATTTCCAATGGCTATAAATTTTTTCCAAGCATAAAAGGGACTTTTCCAACATATTTTAGGTAAGAGAAGAGTTGAGAAAAAGATCATTTAATCAAGAATCAAATGAAATGAAAAGAAAAAGGAAAAAAAGAAGAAAACCAAGCTAGAGCAAGCCATTCATATTCGTCCAAAAAGCTAGTGAGCTACCCGGTGCTTCAAATTCTTTGTGCTTTCACTCATATCTTTTGTAATCATTCTTTAGCTCTACCAAACTAATCCTCCATGTATTTACTAAACACCTTCTAGAGGTATCATTGGCTTTGAGCTTGTAAGAGAGAAAGGTTATGCTTCATCCTTTAAAAGGCAACGTTGTAAAGGTTTTACCTAATCTTTGAAAAGGCTAAGGTTATGTCTGATCCTTAAAAAGGCATATAAATTTTGCTTGATCCTGGAAAAGGCATAGGTTATGCTTGATTTAGTAAAAAGGCATTGCATGGGTTATGCTTGAGCCTTTAAAAAGTATTTTCCATAGTGGATTTCAAACTCCTTGGTGAGCCGAAGGAGAAAATGTAAGCACCTATGGAGAGGGCCAAACCTCTATAAATGATTTTTGTCTTTTCCCTCTTCTCCTTACTCTTGAACTGATCCATTTTCTCTTTACTCTTCACTGCTTCTTACTTATGCATTTTACTTGGCTGTAAAGAAATTTGAGCATTTGGTTTTGAACTTGCTTTTTCTTCAACTTAGTCTTCAAATCACTTTTGACTCACTTTGAAATACTTATGCTTTTTACCTTGGTTTGAAAGGTTTTGAAAATCTGCATTTATCTTGATTTATTTTTTAATTTATTCTTCAAGTTACTTTACACTTTTGACTTATGCACTTCAATTTGAAGAGTTTGTAAGAATCTGTTTTCAATTTACTTGCTCATTTGGTTTTCAAATTGTTTTTGACATGTTTTAAAGTGAGAGCAAGATTTGAGAATTTCTCTTCTTCTTTAGCTTGTGCTTTTATAATGAAAATGTTTTAGAAATTTGACCACAACTCGTTTACTCATCGTCTTTATACTTAAGCATTCTTGCTCCACCTTGAAAAGTATTGAAAATGTGTTTCAAGTTTGTTTGTTCATTTTTTTGGTTTGTTCCAAAGTGAAAACAAATTTAAGAAATTGCTATCAAACTTCAAAGTTCGATTTGTTAGAAAGAATTTTGTGAAATCCAATTCAAACTCCTCTCGGATATTTTCCTCATTATTATTGAGCTAACACATTCTTAACAACTTCTGTAGTAGATTTTTTTGGATTTTTTCATTTGAATAGCTTTGAATTTGATGCAACATGATCAAATGATGCACTATCCAAAATCTAATTTTGAGAACAAGAAATTTTACCAACAAAGATGACAATAGTTGTTCCTTGTTTGTCTCCGTTAAGTATTTCCATAACTTGATCAAACTGAATTCGAGATAACCCTGTTGGATTTACAACAATCTGTTATTGATTTGATTGTTGTTAGGAAAGCACATCCTTTCTTTTGGTTTCTATGACTGCTGGATTGATGGTTGTCTTTGCTTGAAAGCTTTTTTTCTTCCCCTGTCAATTTGGTGGATATCTTACAATCTTAAAATAATTTTCTTTTGTATGACCTATCCTTTTACAGTGTTCACATTTTTGCCTCCTATTTGGATCTTGATTCCCCTCATCAACATATACTTTGAATGCTGCTACCTCCACAATTTGCCTTGCCATCATCACCTCTTTTAAACTTAATAAAGAATAAACGGTTGTTAAAAATGATAATGGATCCTTACAGAGAATATTCGATCTGTTAGCCTTGAGTTACATCTTATTTTGATTTGACAAAAATTACATGTTATCTTGAACTTAATGTCAAGCATTTGAAGTTGTCTCAAATATATTTTGTTTTAATCCCCTAAGCTCAAATAATTGTTTGAAAAGGCATGCATCATTAGAAAATATCATGAAAACTTTAAAACAGTGCATATTCAGCTAAATGAACAAAGAGAAAACATGCCTTATATTATTATTTGATTGTAGGAACAAGGCAAGCAAGAAATAGCTAAAGAAAGGTGCCAAAAAGCTAAGGAAACTGTTAAAATTGTTAAGCTTAAAGGAATAACCTCAAAAGGGGGTAAATTGACTGCTTTGAAATCTCTTTGGAAAATCCCTTTTTTTGTGTAAATCAAAAACACTTTTGCAAATCAAACACAAGGAACCTTTAGAAATCAAGCAAAAAGGATTTTAAGCATCTTTCATTGGAAAGCTTTGAAATAATAAGCATGTAAGAATACAAGAAAGAAAATCAAGTAACATAAAAGACACAAGAGACTTGCAAAGGTCCCTTGGCTCACTAAGGAGTTGGAAATCCACTAACTCAAATAACTTTTCAAGGTTGAAGTATAACCTATACGAAGAACTTTTCCATGGGCTCAAGCACAACTTTTACACTTGTTTTTTCAAGGATCAAGCAAAACCTATCACTTTCTTTTTCAAGGATCAAGTAGAACCTATTACTTGCTTTATCAAGGCTCAACCAGAACCTATGCAACTACCTTTTCAAGGGTTAAGGTATAACCGCTTCTAAGCTCTTTATCTTTTCAAGGCTAAGGTACAACTTTTAGAAGAAATTAAAAGAATGAAAGTGATGCTCAAGGCTTGAAGAATGAGTACGAGTTTAGTTCAACAATGAATAATGAGTACGAGTTTAGTTCAACAATTAACTA
This sequence comes from Theobroma umbraticum, assembly GCF_002168275.2. NCBI lineage: Eukaryota > Viridiplantae > Streptophyta > Magnoliopsida > Malvales > Malvaceae > Theobroma > Theobroma umbraticum. Next base: position 3,759,831 of record NW_018397269.1, read on the forward strand.
AGGATGAGAACACTAAGTTTAAAGAGTGAGAAGAAGGAATCTTTTCTTGGAGGATTCACTTTTGCCTAGGATTTCTTCTCAATATGCTCTCTCAACTCATAAAGGAATTTCAACCTTCCTTTTATAGTTAGAGATCTTAAGTTAACCGTTGGGCTTTTGAATATCAAAATTCTAACCGTTAACCTTGTCTTTTTTTGGCCTATTTGAAGGGATGTTTTGATACTTGCGATCTAAGTCTTGATACTTTAAATTCTTTGCTTGCTGATGGCTCGATACTTCAAATGCCTTTTTTGATAATTTTATCTTCCATGCATAATTCTTACTAAGCCTTATCTCAATACAATATTCCCCTAGTCTTCATACATTTTGCTTTGCTTTCTAGGATTTACCTCATGAGATGTCATCTCGAAACTCTTACAATCCAATCTTAATTCCGATTTACTTGGCCATTTTGAATCTTGAATCTTAAAGTTTTTATCTCGCTACTGATGTGGTATGCCTCGATACTGGGCATTTCCTTTCTGTTATTCACTCTTTGAAGGTGTTGTCTCGATATTAAAGATCTTCTTTCTCGATACGTTTAGACTTTTTCTTTAGATTCTAAAGTTTTAAGGCAAGGTATAGAAATTTTGAAAATGTGTCTCAATACACAAATCTTTACTTTTTGAAATTTTGCATTGCTGAGAGGTTATCTCTATACTTGATGTTATTGTGCTCGATACTTTAGTATTCGTTCTTTAGAAATATACTCTTCTTGAGCGTAATGTCTATATCGTCCAAAGTTGTCTTGATACACCTTCTTTTGGTTGTTTCTTAAGGCATATACAAACAAACTAATCTCGATACTCTTTTTCAAGGTCTCAACACTTCAAGTTAGTCTTAACCTTTTAACACCAGCCTATTTGTTAATCAAAGTCATGGGGTTTTCTTTAAAGTCCAAATGCACTAGGCATTCAATATTTTGATCATTAACTTTTGTCATATTAAAATAAAGAATCAAATATAAAGCTAACAAAAACCTTAAAACACAAGTCAAGAGTCGACCATAGAGAAACTCAAGTCCATCTAAAGGCAAAAAGAGTGAAAAACTTGAAGTATATAAAGCCATAATCGACCCTAGAAAGCTAAAAAATTAGAGAACAACATAGCCATAGTTGACCTTGGCTTTTATGTGGTAGACCCTGGCTACTCTAATGCATGAAAAGGAGAGAAATAAAGAGACATAATCGACCCTGGCAAAGCCATATTTGACTATATTAGCCCAAACTTGCATAAATCCCAATCTCGGGAATTTGATCGAGTAAAGAAAGGTTACACTCGACTATGGAACCTTAATTTAAGAAATTTGAATAACATAGTTGACCCTAAAAATGTTATAGTCGACTCTCAAACTTTAAAAATAGTCAGATTTGATTCAAACTTGTGTCTAATGGCTCCAAACTTCACATCAGCTATAAATAAACGCCTTTGAGTCATTTGAAAGAAAGAAAAGACAAGAGATAAAGTTTCAAACCATGTAAAGACTTCCAAAAGCTTATTCTCTCTCTCTTTAACTTAATTTTAGTCTTCCACCAATCTTACAAAAGTTGAAAACTTACTTCATTCAAACTGAATTTTCTTTTCTCACTATACTTAAACTTAAACTTAATCTCTTAGCACCCGGCCTTTATGGAGGCATTTTTCTTGCTAAACTTTGTATTCCATTATAAAGGTTCTAGCTTAACCTTAAAAAGCTATTTGTGGATTTATGGTTGAGCCCATGAAAAACCTTTATTGAAAAGCTTTACTTGATCTCGTGAAAAAGCATTGTAAAGATTTCATTTAATCCCAATAAAAGTTATTGTGATAGTTTTGCTTGATCGCATAAAAAGTTTTTTTCCTTTAGTGGATTTGAAATTCCTTGGTGTTCCAAGAGAATGGATCTATACACTAGAGAAAGCCAAAACACTATAAAAGTCTAGTGTCTTACTTTTAATCTTTTCGCATTGTGATTTACTACTTGAACTTAGCTTAGGAAAATATTTTATCTTGACGTATTATCTATGCTTTGCTTGCATTTGGATTAGGAAAATATTTTACCTTGATTTATTATTTGTTCTTTTCAATTTATTATTAAAAACTTACTTAGGAAAATCCTACACTTTGTTTTTGACATATGAAGAAATTTTTTATTGCAATAGTCTTGATTTTTATATTTAGTTTTCAAAAGAATTTTTTAAATACCAATTTATCCTTCTTTGGTATATTGCTTATTGAGACTTCTACACTAACACGATCTTACAACAGAATAGGAATAATTCAATCCCATTAGAAACTAATGCAATTTTTCTTCTTATTTTTCCCTTGCCAAGACTTCACACGTACAACACTCGCATTTTTATCCTTGAGTCTTAAAAAATCTTTTAAGTTGATCCCAAAGTCTTTTCATTTTTATATAATAAGTAGAAATTATCTATTCACCTTGTCTAATTTTAACTATTTATCTTTTCAGTTCTTGAATTCAAGGTCCACTTCCTTGTGAAAACTTCTTTTTCAAATTTCTCCAAATGTCATAAGTAATGTCATGATATGCAACTTTATTATGTAACTCCTCATTAAGTGAGTTTAACAACCATGCTACTATCATAGCAGTACAAGTTAGCCAATCATCCTTTTCTAGATCTCCTTCTTCTAGTTTCGATATTTTTCATCTACAAATACTAGCTTGTGTTTCGATCATAATGTATTGACAACAGCTTTCTTCCATGTTAAATAGTTGGACCCCTTTAGTGTATGAGATACCAAAAAACCACCTGGTCTATCAGAATTACTCAAATGATAGTGGAATGGTTTATTATTCATGGTTTTGGTAGAAGATTTTACTTAGGCTTCTTTTCGTTTTTCTGCCATAGAAAAAAAATTTCGCAAGAAAAAACAACTAGACTCTGATACCGTGTAGAAAATACCTACGATTTAAGCAAAGAACTAAATTGCTAGATAAAAATGAAAGACTATCTAAAGGGTTATTTATAATAATTAAATAGACCTAAACCTACTCGGTGTGCAAATAAAGTAAATAGTAAATAAATAAGTATTCTAACCCTAGACTTCGTTAAAGTATAAGTAAAGTAAAAAAATAAATAAAAAAAGATTAAATAAAGAATATTCTTTTTAATATATTCTCTCTTTGATTTGAAGATATTGGTATATTTCATAATAGATCAGGGGCTAAGGTAGGTTGGTACTAGGCTTGTAGTGTATAAAGTAAAAAGAAAGTAAATAGTGGGTTTGCTTGGCTAAAAGTTGGCTATGGAGGTGGAATGGTAGCTACAATGGTGGGAGGAGCAAATATAATGGTGGTAAGGTTAGTGATTGTCATAAATTAAAGTTTAAAAACATAATTAGAATAAATTAATAAATTTTAGTAAGTAATAAATTAATTATAAAAAATTTATAACTAAAATTTAATTTTAAAAATTATTATTTATAATTGGATTCAGATAATTAGCACTTTAAAACCATTATCTGAACACATTATGAGCAGTGATTTTACTATTATAATTTAATTACAATATATCTTAATCTTACTTAATCTAGTCGAATAATGAAAGATACCTATTTACAAAGTACCCAAGTAATATTCCTATTTCTACGGTAAAAAATCTATACTACCTTCAATGTAATCTTCATGGGAAACTTTATAAACTTTAGGCTTTGGATGTTTAAAAGCCTTGAGTGCATGGTATAACAATCCAAATATTTATTTAATTATTTTTAACAAAGAACTAGTAGAAACTTTATTTAAATAAGGCTAGATGCTCAAATTAGAGCTAAACGTTTAGGTACTTTTTCAATTAAGGGCCAAACGTTTCAATTGTAACAATTAAGAACCCAACATTTTCAATTCTTTACAATTAAAGGCTAAGTTCATAAGAGGATGGACCGTGTACCAAATGTGACAAAAATCATGTGAGCTGATGACATGGTAGCTGACTTGGCATGTTATCCAAACAACACCATTTTGATATAAATCTTATGCCTAATTTTTCCCTAATTTCACCCATTTTGCTTCATCTTCTCTCCAGTCTAACTCTCTTTTCCTCAAAGATGGGTAGGTGCATGGTCATCGGTTAGGCAATACCAACTCATGACATCGAACATTGTGGAATGTGTTAACTCATGTTTGAAGCTTGCAAGACAAATACCAATCACCGTTCTAATCGAGTTCATTATAAACATATTCTAGCATTGTTTCCATGAGCAGCATGAGAATGGCGTCAACGTTTCCACACCCCACAAGCCTTGGGCTACTTCTTGGTTGAGCCAAAAATCCAATGAAGCACATAACTTTATAGTTAAACCTATCGATCAACGGCACGTCAAAAAAATAATATTAATACACGCCATTTTCTAAATATTTGTTATGTAGCATGTTGAAAAATGTTGCTGTTACTTTTTATAGAAAAAATGTTGCTAACACCATATTGAAAAATATAGTATTACACGTCATGTTCTAAATTTTAGTTGTTACATGCTGTTAATATAGAAGTCTTAATGCACAATATACTAAGAGGGGGTAAATTGATATTTTTAAAAATCTCTTTGATAATTAAGTATAAATATCAAAAAATTTTCACCCAAAAATATTGCTTAACATCAAAATCATATTTTCAACAATAAATTATTAAGTATAAAAATAATCAATCAAGGTAAAATATTTTTTCTTAAAAATAAATGCTAGCTATGAAAGGTAAAAGTAAAATATTTTTCCTAAATGAAAAATAACAAATCAATATAAATGTATTTTCCTTAGGCAAATATAAATAATAAACAATAATGCTAGAAATTAAAAAGACACAAACAATTTATAATGGTTCAACTTTTTGATGCTTACATCCACTTCCTTGATAACCAAAGAATTTCAATTTACTATCAAGGATTCTTACTTTTTAATGGGAAGCGATAACTCTCATATAATCCACAAAAGAATTCTTGCTCTTTAATGGGAAGTGATAATCTTTACACAATCCACAACAGATTTTTACTTTTTAACAGGATCAAACGGTAACCCTTACAATGACTTTTTACAAGATCAAACAATAACCCTTACACAATCATCAAAGGAATTCTTGCTTTTTAAATAGGAAGCGATAAACCTTACCAGATAGCTTTTCAAGGTTAAACTAGAACCTTAACAAGATGTGTGTACAAAGGAGTAATAGCAAACATTTGCCTTACAAAGTCTAGATACTAGAGATTTTAGCTTGATTAAAGCAAGGATTCAACTTCAAAAGCTTGATGGAAGACTAAAAAGATACTAAAGAGTGATGCTGAGTTTATGGGTATTCTTTCTAGGGTTTGAAGCTTTGGTTCAGGTCTTTTCTACTTCAAAATGGTTTAAATGCATTTTCTTATAGTTAGGGCAAGATTTGAAGTCGTTAGACACAAGTTTGAATCAAATTTAGCTATTACTGAAGCTTAAGGGTTAACTACAACGCTTCTAGTGTTGACTCTGCTCTTCAAATTTCTCAATTAAGGCTTCTATAATCGAGTATAATCTTTCTATAGTCCATCAACTTCCAAAAAGCATGTATTTTTCAAATTTGGCCTTCTTTAGTCAACTATGCCTATCTTATAGTCAACTATGACTATTTAAAGTTGGCTTCTTCTAGGCTTTGATTTGTCAGGATCAACTATACTTCTTCTATAGTCGACTATGGCAGTGTAATCTTGACTTTTCTTGCTTCTTCTTGTCAAGGTCGACTATGCTTCCTCTACAGTCGACTATGGTTGTATAATCTTCATGTTTTCCACTCTTGTAGCCTTCAGATAGACTTAAGCTTCTTTAGGATCAACTATTGGCTTGTATCTTGAGGTTTCCTTGGCTTTTCGATACTTCTCTCCAACTAGTTCCTTTTTGCCTTGTACCTATATTCATATAAACAGTTCAAGGCATGTTTGTTATTGATTTCTTAGCTGAATATGCATTGTTTAAAAGCTAGTAAGATGTTTTCTAATGAAGCATGGCTTTTCAAACAAATATGTAACCTTAAGGGATTAAAATGAATTTGAGACAATTTCAAACGCTTGACATTAAATTCAAGAAAACTTGTGATTTTTGTCAAATCAAAATATAATATAACTCAAAGCTAACACATGCCATGTTAGAAAAAATTATTACATGTCATGTTGAAAATGTAGTTGTTACATACCATGTTAAAATATGTAGTTGTTACATGTCATGTTAAAAAATGTAATTATTACACGTCATGCTAAAAATTTAATTGTTACACAAAGTTGAAAAATATAGTTGTTACAAACCGTGTTAAAGATTTAATTGTTACACGTCATGTTAAAAAATGTAATTACATTCCATGTTGAAAATTTAGTTGTTACATGCCATATTGAAAAATGTAGTTGTTGCATGTTATAATGAAAAAGTTGTTACAAACCACACCATAATTTGAATCGTTTTTATTTGATAAAAAAGATTTTCTGACAAAACTACCATTTCATATCTTACACGACAAGATGACAGCGACGAAAACCACAAATAGGTGACGCCTGATAAGCTGAGGGCGACAAATACCCAATTGGACAATGAGACAATGGAAAGGAAAAACGATTAGAGAGAAGAGCAGGCAAAGTGTGGATAATTTAGGTAGATGGTGGGAAAAACAAAATGGTAGAAAATTTTAACTGATGGGAGTAATCAAATAGGAAAAAACAAAATCATTTTTACTCAGACAAAACAACGTCATTTGTCAAAAATCCAATTCACCTGTCATGTTAGAAGCAAAAACCCAAGTCAGGACATGCACGTTTGTTACATGCGCCAGATACCTATCATCTTAATCTTTAATTGTAAACGTTTAGCGCTTAATTATTACAATTGAAATATTTAATCTTAAATTAATAAAAATTTAAGATTTTGACTTCAAATTGAGGATTTAGTCTTCAAAGGACTCTACTTATATTTTTCTTCTTATTTAAAAAAAGTTATAATATAGTATCATAACTACTTATTCGTTTTTTAAAGAAAAAAAAAGTGGAAGGCAAAGGCACCGCCTTGCCGTACAGTCCTGGAGTCCGCTAGCTAGTAGGAAATATATTATTTTTCTCGTAATTTGTATATTTTAAGAAAGAAAAAAGAGAGAAAATGATAGACATATGAATAGACAAAGTAATTTGCCAAAGATATTTGCACTTGCATGGAACAAAAGGTAAAACCCGTAATCAAAACAGAGTTAAACTTTACAGTGTCTTTTCATTCCTATCAAAATTTTTTTTTAAAAAAAAGCAAAACAAATTGTTCGAGTTTGGTTACATTGGGTTTTGATTGGACTTTTCTTTTCTTTTTATATTTTTAATAAAAGAAAAATTACTTGCTTGAGTCTTTTAGGGTTCATATTGCTTTTCATCTCTGGTAAAAACTGTAGACCTTACTGTTTTGAGTGTCACTGTTGCATTAGTTCTTTGTCTTTTTATTTAATTTTCCTTCTTTTGTTTGGTTTACCAACAATATTATAGACAAAAAGTTAATTAGGCTTGTGGGTTTTTCTGCTTCTGAATTTTTGTCTGCATAATTTTACTTTTCCTCCATTTTTTTTTTATTTTATTTTTGCCCAGAAAGTGAGTGAGAGAGATGGAAACATCAAAATGTATTGTGGGTTTTCATGTTCCCGTTGGTCTGGTTTCCTCAGGTCTCAAGTAGGCTCTTCTGCTAATCCAATCAAACAGACAGCAAAACAGAAAATTCCATTTTATTTTGGAAAAGTATAAGAATCTTGTAACCATAACTATGCCATTGATTTTTGCATTTATAATACCAAGGACTAAAACAAAATTAACTTGAACAAATTCTGCACAACTTTTCTCCTGTTTCAAGCTTTCCTATATCATAATATAATGATGCCCCTAACATTATCGAGTTGAACTTGTCTGTGCTTTTTTTACTTTTTATTTATCTATTATATAGTAAATCTTCATTCCAACAATGTCAAGCTCAAGCCAAGCTCAAGTGCCATCTAGTTCTCCTGACCCTTCCACCCAAAACTCGGTCTTAGAGGGAAAGGCAGCAGCATGGGCGGACGGTCTGCCAAGACAAGGAGGAGCAAACCCTTGTGGAACTCTCATTCGCCGTGCCGTCAGTGATTCACATGCCCTGTCAAAAGCCCTTTTTGAGGACTGGATTCCGGGTTTAGCTGCTGATGGTGCTGAAGAGAATTCTGTTCGTTTAACTGGCTTGGAATCAACACTTGTGTACGGGCCTAACTCTCCTAGGAGAAAAAGTGCTAGTGTTTCAGACTATGCCTCGGCTTCAGCATTATCAGAAAGCGTTTCTCAGAATATACAGCAATCAGTTGGAGAGCCCGCAATAGCAAAGACCGTAAAACGGTTAGTGTTTGCTCCCTTTGTTTATAATTATGTCAAATTTATATTACTATTCCTTTCTTTGTGTAAGAATTTCATGGTCATAGTGCCTTGAAGGACTTTTTAGTTCATATGGTCTTAAAACCCATGGCAGTTTGCTTCTCTAGTTGTTTCCTGGTATTTTTGGATACATCTTGTTAACTATTTCTAGTATTTCACAGCTTATATTCTCAATCAAGTTTCTGAAGAGTGCATTAGAATACTGTTTATTGTACTAGCACAAGCCGTATTATGCCACAGTTGAAGTTTCAGTACAATCTAGTATTGTTAGGAAGCTATTTTGAACCAACATCCTTATGACGTTTAGCTTGCTTTTTTCCATTCTTTTCCTTGGGAAGTGGCAGTAGATGCACTTGTGGGTTTTGGCTCAGGAAGGGAGGAAAGAATTGTATCGTAATAGTATTTCCAACTTTCAAGATTGTTGGGTTTCTGGCCCTTTTTTAGATGTGATGAAAGGGGGACGGTGCAGTAATCCATCACCCTTCACATTCTATTGTTTTCCACTAGCATGTGTTCTTCTGTTAAAACGCTTTTACTGTTATAATGTATATTCAGTTTTTGAATTCAAAGTTATGATACTCAAGTGAAAAGTAATAGTACTAATACAGGGGTTTTAAATCTGCCATTGCATTTTTGTCTTGTATGAAATCTTAGGAACTCAAGGCAGCACTCAAGGGACCGCAAAGTCCGGTATATTGCAGAATTAGAAAGAACTATAAACCTTCTCCAGGTAATTGCTCTGGGAGATGTCGTTAGATTAAATGTGCTAATTAATGATTATTACATTCTAATCTGTTCTTAGGATGATCTGCAGGCTAGTGGTCTTGTTTATGATCTTTAAAAGAACCTAATAATTTTCTTAGGTATTGTTATAATGCCCAAGATATATGCGCTGGGTAAGATAAATAACTCTATCCATGCCCATCAAGGTTTTAGCTTAGGAAATGTACTTGATTACTGTAAATAGAAAAGAAAGATATTTTGTAGAAGCATGGCACCTCTATTATTGTATCATTTACTGTAAAGCTCTGTCTTCGTCCTTGAATCATTGAGAACTATTCCTGCACCTGTAATTGCAGGCGCTGCCTATGTGGAATTTTTTATAAAGTATTATGCTTGTAATGTCATCATTTGAGCTTAGTAGCATTCTTATCTTTGGCTGACACTGCTCCAGCTTCAATATTATAGTACATATAGAAATGTCACAGGGTGCTGCTGACATTGTTGCCAACCAAAGGAAATTTATTGGCTATGTTTCATCATGCAGACTTTAAATACAGAGCTGGAAGTTAGAGTTGTTTCTCAGAATCAGCAATGTGCTGCTTTGTACATGGAGAACAACATATTAATGCAGCGACTGGCCACACTGGAGGACCAAATATTTATCAAAGAGGGTGAGTTATCCTGTCGATTATCCTGGGTTCTTTTGAAATTCAGTAGCCATGGTCTGGGCAAAATAACACAAAAGGGTTTTTCACCTTTCAATCTCTTCAAGGTCATTTTGCCTAAACAAATAAAAAACAACTACAATAATCAAGTATACCCAAAAAAAAAATTCATATATTAAAATTGCATTAGTTATTTATGGCTTTAGGTTAGAAAAGCACTCTCATGTATTGAATGATTAGAACAGTTTCAACTGATGCCTGTGCTGCATTGGTATATTTAAACTGTTGTTTTCACATAGCTTTTGAATTAGAGCATTTATTAGGATACTAGGTTCAAAGGAAAATCACTCGGCTTATCAAATGCAAGTAGTTTTGAAAGGAAATAAGGAAAAGGAAGAAAAATAACATGCACAGTATTGTTGTTGTCTATCCTGATCTTCGAGATAGAACTTTGGCTGAGAAACAATGGTTTTTTCACTTTAAAACTTTGGGATTTGGGTTAACTTAAAAATATTTCCGTCATTCAGCAAGTACTAACATGAGAAGATGAATCCATGAATTCAATATCAATTGTTCTTATTGTTAGCAAAACAAAAATCAATTCTCTTACAACAATGTACAAGTAATTTTATGTTCCATTAAATCACTGTTATCATGCTTTTCTGTTGCAGGTCAATATCAGTTGCTGAAGAAAGAAAATGAGAGACTGAAGAATGCTTTCGCAAGTGGTGCTCCTGAGGCAGAGCGATCACTAGTCACTTGGCAGATATTAGACATGGCAAAACGTAATCTTAGCTGATTAAATTTCATGCTACACCATACTAGACATTTTTTGATACTTCTAATAATAACCTCCCAAGACTTGTATCCTTACCAAATTAAGTTTTTGAAGCCAGATATGCCTTGTACAAAAGGACTCTGACAAGGCTTAAGAATCTTGTGCCCTAGCTGGAATGATTGGTCATGTCTGTCCTTTAGAGCTTGCCTTGCCCCTGCAGTTTCAGCGCATCCTGACAGTCCAATTTTGTGTCTTCCGTTGTGGGGTGAGGATTGGGCTGAACGTTCAAGAGGCACAACAGCGGTTCTGGTGGTGTTTATGGATGGATCAGGTTGACAGCCTGGAAATCTAAGCTCAGAGATTGTGCTTGAACCTCTTCTTTTAAAATCTAAATTATATTTATTATTAAAATATTAACTAGTTTTTTTTGTATTAATATTTTAACATGTTTAAATAAATTTTTAAAGTTTTTGTGGGTCAAGTCGGGTCGAGGCCTTCTAATTTAGGCCTGACCTTCTGACCAAGCCTACTCCTGGAATGACGTCTACGATCAGATCCATTATGACGGGGTACGGCAAGGTCTAGGCGCTGAGGTTGAACATAACTAGCAACCTAGGTTGAAGGTCAGAAGCTATATATATATATATAATTTTACTCATATGTACGAAAAATGTATTCAATTACAAAATAATACATGTCTTTTAACAATTAGTAAATGGAAGAAATTTTAAAAAATGAATCATGTGGCGTGTGCATTTGATGACATCATTGGATGAATTAAAATTTATCTGTTACTATGATATTTAAATTTGATAAATTAGAATTTACTTATGAATTATCTAATTTATCTTTAAATAAATCAAAATAATTTCGATACTAAATCCGAGTTTTGATCATCTAATCTCTTGTACGGAAAAAGCGAAACAATGAGCATTCAACCATAGTATGTATATGAAATTTTAAACAATTTTCTTACAAGCATAATTTTACTTTGTATATTTATTATAGATAAATCCTAACTAAAGGATAAACGTTTATAGTATCTTGATACCTTGGGAGTCAAAATCACAATATCATAAACACCATTCAATTCTCTTAATAAAATAGGTTGTAGCAAATCACAAGCTGTAGACGTTGTCAATCTCTAATGATGATTGACACAAATGACAATTAAGAATAATTAGCATGAAGAATAGACTGTTTATGCTTGTAGACCTTAGTGTCAGTCTCAATAGAAGAGATTGTAAGCTTCATTTGTTCTCAATCAGCCACACTAAAGATCATCACAGATGAAACGAAAATAAATAAATAATACAAAAAATTGAATAAACAACCCATCAATATTTCATATATGTCAACCACATACTACCATTCTATACCTGTCCCATTGTAAGGTTCCATCATGGAGTGTGATCCTTGCAGCCATTGACATTAATACTCCCATTAAGACAATTTTTACCCCTTTTCATGAAATGTATGCAGTAATGCTTATTATAAATCCCCACCCACTAAAATCAATTAAATCGCAGTTTCAATAGAAGTTAATTCTGCACAATATGTTTACAAGGGCATACTCCATCCAGCTTCTGCCTATACGCGTAGTAGCAGACCATCTAACTGCGGACAGATGCTCGAGGAACAGTTGGCAACCCAAGTTCATCCTCAGCCTGCTGGGCGACAAAGTTAAAAAAAGTTTAGATTGATGTAAAAATAAAACCGAATCTCAAGATATAGTTATTTTAGAAGCTCTAAAAACCAATTATAACTATAAATTGCAAGAGCTCAAGAAGCCAGCTATCCAGAGTAGTTACTACAAAGATGGCCATGGGTAGAAGCGTAGAAAACACAGGGACTTACAATAGAGAAACTGAGCTCTGATGGAAGTATAAAACATACAACAAATCTTACTGTCATTTGAAAACAACTATTGTCATATTGTTAAAATAGGGTCAGTGGGAGCAAAGTGGACCCCAACGGAAGAATGGGATCAACAGTACAAATATCACAATTCTTAGGCACAATGTGCTGCCCATGTACAGCAAAACTATAAAAATTCTTGTATTAAATTATAGTTTAAAAATTGACTTATTACCTGAGCATTGGACCTGCCAGCAGGTGCTGTAGTACTTCCTGTGGGTGCTGAAGGCAAATTGAGCTCCGCATCCAAATCGGGTTCCTCCTTATCAGGTTGAAGATACGAGGGCACACCATCAGCTTCACTTCCCATGTCGGCTTCAAGAGCATCAAGTTCTACAATCCAAAATTGATCAGCATAAAATTATAGAGTGAAATAACATTTAAGTCACATGCAGTTCTTGACAGCTCCTGAAGTCTTTCAGCAAGCACACATAACACTGAAGCTATAAATGCAAGCCCCCATAGCCAAGTGTTTTTCACATGCAGAAGTCCAGACTTTCCAGCTGATAGGGTCGTATAAGTTATTATTTTGTAAATTAAATAATAGTAGCGATAAAAAAGACACTAACACCAATTTCCATCATTTACTTCTTCCATACTTATGGTTAAAAAAATAGAAGCTGCCATATTTCTATCAAATTTCACATATGTAACCAAGCAAAAAGAATTAAAATCCATGCTTGTGACTATAGATAAGGTTAAAGCTTACCGCCCATGAGTTCGTCCTCATCAATGTCATCAGGCACGTTATAGCTTCTACCCAATGTCTCTTGAATTTCATTACTCACATCCATCAGGTCCATCATCTCATCTTGCAGGTTCTATAGATAAAAGGAATTAAATATAATAAGATGTTCTTTAAAATGGAAGCAGGATGGAGGATGTAGAGTATAAAGAGAGTACACACGTCTATGTCTTGAATCTTCACAGTCTTCATCATTCCTTTCAGCTCCTTGTTAGCAGATTTCAGGGCTGACATCTGGCAGAGACAAAAGACATGATATAAAATTTGTAGTAAGGTGAAGTTCTTCATACATTATTATGCATGGATGTTCAAGGGCATCCATATCCTACTGATATAAACAATTCAGGGTATAGATTAATCATTAATCACATATTCAATGAAGAAACCTCTCCCCAGTGACAAATGGTTCATCTCCTACCTCTTATGAGGTAGGCAGCCGATTCCAATAAGAGAACTGAAAAAGCTTCGCCTGAATAGTCCTGAACTGTGCCCCTTTGGGCGCTACCAAGAAACACAAATGTTTTACTGTAAAACCACTATAGCAGGGAACAAACATTGAATAACTGGTACAAGCTACCCAATCTTATAAAAATAGCCGATGACAATGACAGTAATGCTCCTCAGAAAGCATAGAGTGGATAAACAATTGTCAACGAATGAGCACATAACAATATCATGTTGGATGAAAAAAGTGTCTTTTAAGTTACTGCAACATGTCAGATATGCAAAATGAAAGTTATGAATGAAGTCAAAGGTTGCCACATACAGTTTGTTGAGCATCTTTAAGACCCTCAGCAGCAAAAGAAACTTGATCGAGGTTGAATGTCTGATTGTAAAGCATGTCACGTTGCCCTTCATACCTAACCACAAGCCATGAGTATCAGATATGATGAACAAGGAATAAAAGAGCACTTTGTATGATTTCAAACTCAACTAATTAATCAGCAAAAATAGCATGAGGTAAAAATAAAAAAAAAAAGTAATTTCCCCATCTGGTAGATTAAATGACACATAATATTCAGAAATGACACAAAAAAAAAATTACAACCTTCAGCTACAAATTTCAATAAGTTACAGATCGAACAGACAATGATTCATAAAGCATACAACTTGCCATAAACCAACATACCATTGGCTTAAATTTCCATTATAATGCACTGAACAATATAATGCCTAGTTAAAGAATTTCTATATTTCAAAGATAATTCATAGTTAAAACTGACATAAATAGCATTGACGAGAACTATAAGAAAATTAAAGTAAATCATTTGATAGAGAAGAAGCAGGTACATTCGCTTTTGCTTGAGAACCCTCATGGCTCGAGCTTTAATAGCCTCTTGAGCAGGGCCAGGCCTTGTCTTTTTTATCTGTTCTTTGTACCTACTCAGCTCGGCATCTAGCTTCTTCAGCTTGTCATCCACCGTATCACCTCTTTTATTTATCTGAAAAAAAAAAATTCTCAACCATATTATTTCAAAAATAGAAAATTTTTTTGAAACTAAGTCTTGTAATCAACCAGATAAACCCTAATACTAAGTCAGAAATCAACAGATCAAACGAAAATTTTAAAATCAACACAGAAGGGAGAGAGAGAAACCCTATCGGAGGCATCTTGAATCGACGGCGGCGGCTCCTTGTCTTTCTTAACGCCGAAGACTCTCTTCATCTTCCTTCTTTCTTTCTTTGATTCCTTAAAGGAACAGGAGGATTAGACTGATTTGACTTCGATTTAGAATTTGGAGGATTGCCAGAGATGAGGAGCCGTTTGATCGGAGCGTTCCTTTCCTTGTCTTCAAATGCACGCGTCGTCACAAAGAGAAGTTTCTAAGCCAAGAAGGGAACAAGGGATTTCCTGTTTTGTTTTTGCCCCTTTTTTTCACGGGGTGATTTCAAGGGTTCGGTTTCTTTCAATTTTTTTTTTTTCTAATTTTGACTTGGTTTGATTTTTTTTTTTTTATAGGCCAACCGGCTTGACCCATTCCTTAAATTGATATAATTTTATTAAAATGAAATTGTGTTAAGATAAAAAATTAATGGGATTTTTTTATGGTCAAAGTACCTCAAATATCTCTATATTAGGGTTTTTTATCAGTTTACTCAAAATTGGTTAATTTAATTCTTATACTTTAAGATTTTGTTCAATCAAATCCCACTCTTTAACATTATTTGAATTTACTGTTAATGGCACTTATGTGGCTTTAATATATCAAATTATGCTGTCATGGCGATAATGTGGTATTGATATGTTAACATGACAATGATGATGTGGCAAGTTTGAAAAAATATTTGAAAAAACCTTTTTTTCATGTTAATTTTTTTATGTCATGTTATAAAAATTAAATTAAATAAAAATTTAAAGTATAAGAACTAAGCTGGACAAAATTCAATAATACATGAACTAAATTAAATAAAGATCTATGCTATAGGGACTAAATTGGGTACCATTATTGTTTGTACCAAAAATGTACTTTTACACACTAGAAGTTATTCTTCAATAATTAAAAACCATTAACTTTCTTTTTATATAAAAAATGTACAAACTAATTACACTATTTTTATTTGAAGGCTAATAAATGTTCTCATTTCACTAGAAAATATTCTAATTTCATTAGAGTAATCCATGTACATCCAATCAAAAAAAACCTAACTTAATAAAAAGATCTTGTGGTTCAACAACAACCACTTGAATACTTAAAAAACAAAATGTACATCACTCAACCCTTTTAAGAGGCTTGTAACTTTTATTAGAACAAAAATCAAGTAAAAATATAGCCCTGTACAATATCCACCCTTTACAACATAACACTACCCAAATATACACAATATAAACAAAATCACAACAAAAGAGACCATTGCTCCAACAAACTAAATCATGGCAGTAAACTAAGATTTCTAGATAATAAATAAATGTATAGCAATGGCTATCCCATAGTACAAAGACCTATGGGGTACTTTGACCATATATAAATTGAGTATATGGAGAGACATGTCAGATCTATATAAACCATAAGAGTTTGAAATATATTTTTTAATAGAAAGGCCTCAACCTTAAATAATGTTCATAGATGGAGTTGTTCAAAGATTATGATTGTATTATTCTTTATTATCCCGATAAGGCCAAAGTAATGGTAGATGCCTTGAAGCGAAAGTCCATGGGAGTTGGGCCAATATATTGGTTGATATAAGGTCTTTGGTGCAAGGAATGCATGATTTTGCTGATATAAGAGTGCACTTTGAGGTTAATGAGACAAATGCATTATTGACACATTTTTGTAACACCCTCGATTTTTAATGTTAATTATATGTGATGCTGGACTAGCTTGTAGATTGATCTGAACTTCAATGCGTATGAATGTGAATTCAAGAAATGCCTATGTCCATAGAGAGATGGTCAAGGAATGAATGAGAATGTAAAAGCTAAAACGATGTTGTGCATACGCTTGGCACATGAATGATATAATACATATGTTTGACATTGAAATGAATATGATATGTATGCAAATTATGCCATGTTTAATTGATATGCTATGTGACATAAGACATGACTAAGAAATTGGTGTGCACGATGAAACTTATGTGTTGATCTTAAGTGAAATATGAATGATTGGAGGTGGTGGAAAAGATTTAGAATGAGTTTAGACTTCAAAAGAGCCAATTTTTACGAATTTGAACCTCAAGAGTCAATCCGAGCACATAGAGGATCGAATCTATGAAGTAGAGAGCAAGGAGAGCAAAATGCATTGGCCTAGGATCAACTCTAAACCCTTTATAATCGATCCTAGGTAATGAAATGGGAGCAAGGGTAAACAATTTGCTTTAGGATCGACTTCAGGCCTCTCATAGGCAATCCTAGACTGCCAAATAAGCTAATTTCAGGCTTAAAAGCCCCAAAACGTGAAATTCTTTCATTTTCTCCCAACTTTCACACCTTTCAAACCTACTAAATCTCAATGATAAATCATGGATTTTAAATTTTAAAGGAAAGAGATTTCACTCTTAAAAGCTTGGTGGATGATTTTCACTTTCTCTTTCTAAAATCCCAAGCCTCAACTTCCAAGAATAATTTTAAAGCTATTTGGAGTGGATTAAAGCTTGGGAATCATTTCTCAATGTGAGATTAAGCATTTTGTTGATTGATTTCTAATTTAAACACTCGATAACTTAGATTTAATTTGACATAGCTTAAGCAGAAAATTGCTCTCTTGAGTTGATTGGAGATTTGGGTTAAATAATTTTACAACCTAACTTCTAAGGTATGGGTTAGCTCATTGTTGAAGGATTTGAGCTTATTTGTTAATATGCTAAGGATTTGGCTATTTTTAGAAAAGTTAGCATTTTTGGAAAACCAGGATTTAATGGGTTTGTAATGTTTTAATGTGCTTAAAGGAAATTTGGAGCTATTTAACTTGTTTATGAGCTTAAACAAGATTAAAGGCTATGGATTAAAGCTCGACCAAGGAGCACCTCCAAATTGTCAAGGTCAGTGGGAAAACTTTTATGCATAAGGAGCATGACGACTAGGGTGCATATATGCTTCAATAATGAAAATGCACAATGTATGTTATGTATGTATTAAGAGTACATTTAAAGGTAGAATTCCCTAACTAGAAAATATTTATGAATAATGTGATTTGCCTAGAAGGGTTAAGCTTAGGCCAATGATGTTAATGCGACTATGAGCCAATGTCGTGGGAAATTATGATGCTATGATGAATGTGTATATGACAAATACGTCTAGAATTGTTGTGTCTAGACTAGTGAATGTTATTGAAAACGTATGATACACCTAAAAGGCTATGCCTAGCCTAAATATGGAATGTGATATGTTGATGATATGAGTAAATTATTATGAAATGTACGTGATTATGTATGACTTATGATAGTTTGGTGATAAGTATGATTAAGTGGGTCTATGACATGATGTATGTATCGTCCGTAAATGATTCCAGACAATGTTATGATGTAGAATAAGTATGTTCCATTTGTGGAAGACTTCCAAACAATGTATATTAAGAGGATTGAGTGTGTCCAAACCCCTTATGATTGTGTATGTTGTCAATAAGGATGATGGTTAGTAGGGATGGTGGTTTCGTCCCTCTTACTATGAAATGATGACATATGTTGCCTATAGGGATGGTGGTAAGTAGGGATGGTGGTTTTGTCCTCCTTATAGTGCTATGATGCCATCTTATGCGATTATTTTGGATAATGTTTATTGACTCCATCGTTTACTTAAGCAATGGGGCATGACATGGCAATAGGGTGTGATAGTATATTTTATGTTGCATATTGGTTGGCCACCATATGTGACTATGCTATGTCCAAGAAAGGCCACTCCATGATATGTTTTGATGATATGAATATATAGTGGCATGCCATAGGGAATGAAATGTATATCATGATATTTTATGCTATAGAATGATTATATATACTAAGGCTCGAGGTAAAAGCCATATATGAATTGTTATGTATCCATGATATGCTGCGTGCTTAAGAAGCTTATAGATCAGTGTCGAGGTGAGCGCCATGAGGTAAGTATACTTAACCACGTATGTAGATGGCCATATGGTGGCCAGTTCATACAATAGAATGAGTTTGATAGGCTGTTATATTAATGGTCATTATTGGATGAATAAGGTGAGGATGATTATTATGCCACCTTAGTGTGATAATAGATAGAGATATGCAACGTAGTACAACTGCCATGACTATCTTAGACTATGATCAACAAATGACGATTAGCTTGTCTTATATGTACATGTTTTATGATATATGATATGCATGCATGAATAGAGGATATGTGTAGCCATTATCCCTACACATTTACAATTGTTATGTTCCTACTCACTTAGTATTAATGTGACTCACCGCTTTAATTCTACATGTGCAAATAAATAGACATCAAGGATCGAGTAGCTTAACATTGTCATTTTGGCAAATGGTAGGTTATCTATTGGCAATGTCACTCCGCTAAGTCATAGGCGAGTCTCATGTTTTCGCAATGTATAACAATGGTTATATTTTAGAATGGATTATGTGGGAATTGTGTCACCTTGTATAATGTCATGTAATAAGATGATAAATATATGATGATGAATTAGCCAACGTATGGCCATGTGTAAGATAAGTTTAAGACTTGAATATTATTACGAGCCGAGAGGCAAATGTTGAATATTAAAGACTTAAGTTGAAATGAAGTGATGTTGGCCATAAGGCCTGATGATTATGAAATATGCTTAACAGGACTTAATTATGATGGCTTCGTGGAGTCTTACGGGCTTGCTTACGAAGCTTGTGCGTGTCGGTCACGGCTTCTCAAATTTGGGTTGTGACAATTTTAGAGTAAAATCAATCTTGTGATCGGATTAGATAGGCCTAAAATAAGGATGAATGAGTGGTTAAGGCCTTGGAGGATTTTCAAGGGAGGAAACGACATAGCTTTTTCAAAGGCATAGATCAATTATTATAGTATGGGTCTAGATTGTGTGTGAAGGACATTGATGGATTAAAGAGAGAGATTTTCGAAAAGACACACATGGTAGACTATATGGTTCACCTAAGAACCATTAACAAGTCTCAAGACTTGAGGGAGATTTATTGGTGGAAAGGACTGAAAAGGATGTGGTTGATTATATTTCCAAATGCTTAATGTGTAAGCACGTCTAAGTGGAACATCAAAGGCCTATAAGATTGTTACAACCATTGCATGTACCCAAGTGGAAGTGGGAGCATATAGTTATGGATTTTGTGACGAGACTTCCTCACACTAGTAAGGAGTGCAACTTGGTTTAGGTTATAGTTGAATGGTTGATAAAGTTAACTCATTTTTTATAAGTCAAGACTACTTATTGGGCAACTCAATATGCTTAGGTCCATATTGGGGAAAGCTACAAGAAGCTTTAGCTACTCGGTTAAATTTTAACACAACTTTCCACCTTCAAAAAAATGGACAGTCTGAGAAAACTATACAAACACTAAAGGACATGTTGAGGGCATGTGTAGTCGTTTATGTAGTTACATGGGATCGACATTTAACACAAGTAGAGTTTGCCTACAATAATAGCCATTAATCCAATTTACAAATGGGGCTATACGAGGACTTATACAAGATAAACGTGTAGGTCACCCATTAATAGCACAAAAAAGACATAAATCATATGTTGATAATTAAGAGACGAAGGGACTTGGAGTTTCAAGTGAGGGACCACGTGTTTTTGAGGATTTCACCAACTAAGGGTGTTATGAGGTTTTATAAGAAAGGGAAATTGAGTTTGAAGTATATCGGCCCTTTTGAAATACTTGACAAAATTGGTGTAGTGGCATATCGTTTAGCATTTCCCTTGAATCTTTTTAACATACATCTAGTATTTCATGTTTTTGTTCTTTAAAAATATACCCTTAATCCATCGCATGTGATTCAACATGAGACTATCTAGTTGAAAGATGATTTGAGCTATAAGGAGCAACTGATAGCTATCCTAAATAGACAAGTGAAAAAACTTCGTTCCAAGGATGTATCCTCGATTAACGGCAATGGCACAACCACTCTATCAAGAAGATGATGTGGGAGAATAATGACAAGACAAGGATGAAGTATCCACATCTATTTCAAAAGTAAAGGTTAATACGTTAATTAAATTCAAGCACAATTTTTCTTAAGGGGGCGAATGTAAAACCTCGACTTCAATACAAGGTTGTATTGGTAAATCCTTAAGTGAGCTTGTAAGTTACTCTCTTTGAACCAATGTTTTTAAAGTTACTTTTTAAATTTTCTATATTTTTAAGTTATTAAGCATATGGATAAATGGTAGAGAAAGATAGGTCAAAATAGGCATACATATATATGTATGTATGTATGCATAACTTACGTTGTATGATTTGATTGAAATGGGGAATACGAACACCCTCATATGTACGGTGAATAATACAAGTATAATGATGTGATGTGTAAGGGTTGCTCAAGTTTAGTTGACTATACCGATATAAGCCCTTATTTCGGTCATGACTCGGAATTAGATCGTGATACTCATGTCTCATTGTTGCTACACATATGACTTTAGGCCTAAGTCTAATTGGGAAAACTAATTGACTTCAATTTCCTTGCTTCCTTAGAATTCCCTTATATTGATGCCTTTAAACAAGTAGGATGATATGATTACATTAGTATGAATAAAGGAATCTATGAAAACCTTGTTAGAGTTTTTTATAGCAATGCCACGAAGAATTTCAAGAATGATGATAATAAAGACATTATGTATGATGATAGGTTTATTACCTATGTCTTGGGAAAATAAAAACACTCATTTCCTTTTCATTATTTTAAGACTAGATGATTGTTAGTCTTGAGTTACATCATGCTTTGATTTGACAAAAATTACGTGTTTTCTTAAATTTAACGTCAAGCATTTGAAATTGTCTCAAATACATTTTTAATTCTTTAAGGTTACATATTTGTTTGGAAAGCCATGCATCACTAGAAACCATTTATAAATGCAACGACCACTCCCCGATTGCTATCGATGTTCGACACTTTCGGGAAAACCTATCAAGTCCCAAACAAGGCTTGTTAGAAACTCTACTAATTTGCTATACTCGTTCCACCATTTTGTGTAATTGCTTGAATTGAATGGTCCTTTGTGATATGATTTGGAACAATAGTAATAATAAATTGACTTAAATTTTGCTCACCATAAACATAAAAATACATTAGAGTCTATAATATTTAACTGGACATTTACTTTAACACTATTTACAATTAGCTTATGCTATAATTGACTCGACCTCTAGTAGCGGAGCAACTTGGATTAAGGTGCTATGAGATACCTTTACCTATCCACGGTAGACAATAAATACCAATGAATAGATGCTAAGCCGATCACTATCTGTTAAAAGGAAAATAAGGGGATGAGTCTTACAAACTTAGTGATTGTCGCCTCCGTGAACAGGGCGTAGATAAGAAACAAGCATAAAGCAGATAAATTTGAATGATAAAACTGAAATAAGAATAATAATCTTAGAAAAATCAAATCACAAGTAGAGTGTTTGTGCCTTGTAAAAACGATGTCGTAAAATCATAATGCAACATTTCACTTGGCAAAACTATGCCGAAAACAAGTGTAGCAAAACAGAGTTCAATCATCGAAAACATCACTTGCCATCAAATATATATAATAGTATAAAAATATGCATGCTTCCAAAATGTGTGGCATGTAAAGAAATCAACGTGTACAGCCACATAAACCATCTCATGATTGTCAAGTAAGCACTAAAAGTTTTTATTCAAATAAGGGGAGCTGTAGAGAAATCTTAACTCTCCATTATGCAAAAATGAATACATCAAAAAGCTCACAAGGCTCTCGAGTAGGTAAGCATCGTAATCACTCGTGAACCCACTTCCACATAATAACATCCAAGAGCTTCGTTACATTAGATTCCCACAGCTATGGCGGTCTCGAAGATGTTGGCTGACATAGAAGAAATCAAGCGGTCGCAGCCGTGTATCACAACTTGTGGCCTAATGATAACTCTATTATAAAGAGTTATTTTGACACATTTTGGGGGCTTAAGTAGCTAAATCTTTGAGATTTTAGGTTCGAATTTTAGCATTTTAGGTGTTTTTTTAGTTTAAGTTTGATTACTTGTTAAGTGATTAATTTAAGTTATTTTAGTTAAATTTTAAGTTGTTTAATTTTAAATTACTTTAAGAGTAGTTATTGCTAATTTCTCTTATGTCTTTTGTAGGAAATTGATGAAAAAGGCTCATTTGATGAAAATCAGTGCAAGTATGGTGATGGCTTCATTCATATATGTTTCGATATTTTGATCATATCTCTTTCTAAAAAACTTCAAAAGAGGTGATTCTTAGACCAATAGAATTATAAGAAGAAAGGCTACAATGTTTATGTTCACTAATTTGCCCAGTTCTGTTTGGATCATGGTTAAAATATTTGTCAAATTCGAACCACTGCAGCAGTATGTATGGACTGAACATGATGCTGTATTTGGAGCAAATCTTGCAATCCAGAAGTCCAATTATTGTGATTCTTAATCCATTGGAAAGATAAGAGATAGGAATAAAACTTTTATGTTTACTACTTTGCCCAGTTCCTAACATATCATAGTGAAACTCACATTTGAATTTGATAGACTGCCACAGTGCTGAGAGAACAAGGCTGCAGCGTTGATGAAAGGAAGTACACATACAAACTTCCAGAGAGCTCAGAGCTGCAGCACTGGAAAAGTAGCACTGCAGCGCTGGACGACTTTTCAAAAAATAAGGGAAGTTAACTGGATTTCAAAAATTAGGTTATTTGGAGCCTATTTAAGAGGCCTTTTCAGAGATTTTGAGGAGGAGGCAGCAAGCAACTATTCTGAAGATTTGAAGCCAAGAAAAAAGTAAGAAAAAAGGAGAATTGGAGGGCGAATCAAGATCACAAAACTCTAACTATTAGTTTTCTCTCTTATCTTTATGTTTTTCTTATTTTCTTTTACTTTGATTCATGGCTAAATTTCTTTGGATATTGTCTTTCTTGCTTATTTTCAGTGGGATTTGAATTGTTTATTCCAATTTGTTCTTAATGCTTTTAATTGCTTGGCCACCAGTTAAATTGATTTAGGAACCTAAACAAACTTGAGAAAGAGAGTTTAGTGTAGACTAAAATTAGGATAGCATATGATCATATTACCTGATTTGCGTATAGGATAGAGATATACCTATAGACCATATGTAGCCAGATTAAAGCCTGAACTTAATGAATCTATTTTAATTTCAAATCACATAGGGATATAATATTTTAGTTAAAATAGATATTTTTATAAGATGAGTCAGGAGACCTTTACAAATAATTTAGGATTCTAGGTTAGCAATTCAAACCATTGAAATAAGTTAAGGAAGAGGGGTAAGATTTAGATGAAGTGTGAGGGATATTGTAATCCTAGACTTGTTTGATTCGTTGTTTGCCCAATTATCTTGTTGCTTTAATTTTTAATTTAATTAGTTTCAGTTGAGTAATTTTTAGTTCAATTAGAATTCAGATTTTAATTATTTGAATAAAACTAAATTGTTCTAATTTTAGTACTTAGTAAAATTTTAGATCAATTCCCTGTGGGATCGATACTCTACTTGCTAATATACTATCTATTCGATATGTATACTTGCGTAGTAGAATTTTAACTGACACCTAATCACATATAGTAACCCGTGGCCTTGCCACGTATAATCACAGACCATGACTCCAGCCACGTCTAACAGCCCATCGGTGACCAAAAGGTTTTTTAGCTAGAGCTCACTTATGCACAA
>NW_018397269.1:3784379-3784527 GCF_002168275.2 Theobroma umbraticum
ATCTCGATGTGACATTCAACCTACTCTCAACGCTCTTGATTTGTTAAAACCGTTTTCAAAACCAAATCAAGTTTTCTGAGGCTTTTCCTTTAAATCATTTGAAATCAAGGTTTAATAACTCTTCAAATTGCTTTTCACATTAAATGGC
>NW_018397269.1:3784537-3784799 GCF_002168275.2 Theobroma umbraticum
CACTTTGTACAAAGATCAGAATAAAACTAGTGCTCAAAACTTGCATTGTAAATCATTTAACAAATGCATTCAGCTATGCATAACACACAAAAATAGAAGGCATGGATTTTGATGCAAACATCGTAAAAGGGCTTGTTTCCTAGTTTTTAAAATACTTTACATATATAGCTTATCTATAGATATATAGAAAACAACTTTCAAAATAACTTGCATCCACAATTTCCTATGGTTTTTACCAGCTCATGCTTTCCACAATAATAAT
>NW_018397269.1:3784809-3789727 GCF_002168275.2 Theobroma umbraticum
TTCACAAATAGTATTTAAAACCACCTATCGTTTTCGAGCAGCTCATGCTTTCCACAAATGAATTGAAAGAATACTATCAACATTTACTATGCATATATCCTTATATAATCATGAAAATTTTAAAATAGGCACCCCCTACTCACCTTACAATGGTGGGATATTACTTCGCCACTGATGCTTCCTCGAATACTCACTTTGTGCTTGCAACAATAACTCTTGCTTGTCAACTTCTGAACATCATTTCAATTCAATGCCATCAATAAACTTTGCTGCCAATATATTCTACGCTTGCTATTCGTACTTAATTCTAGATTTTCATCTTTCATTTCATTTTTTTGAAAAGATAACCATTTACAGTTAATCCTTAGAGTAAACTTTGATTTACATAATCCTGACAATATGTTTATGACTTCAATGCCCACATCAATCTTTTCTAACGCCTACATCAATCTTTTCTAATGACATTTATCATGTTCAACCTATTGTTTTCATACCATTAATCATGCATATGGCAGCAATTATAAATCTAATTTCACCAAGCATTCACTAAACTTATATACACCACTATTTACATTTACATGCTTCCACTAAGCACAATATCAATGTTCATTCACACACACCCCATTTTTAACCTTTTAAGCCTTTCACAACAACACATGTCCACCCATTTTATTTTTCAAGCTTTCAACTAATATAATTGCTTTTTAACCGTACCCAACGCATCACATTAACACTACACATTGCATGCCTTACCTTTGAGGTAGATTTGATCTTGCATGCAACCTCAATGTTCTTCCAATGCTCCTATCACCAAGCTGCCAACATTTTGCACAATTATTTCCTCATAATGTTCAACCAATCGTAGGCCTCAAATTATAGTATTATATTCAACCAACCATTTCTTTTCCACTTTGAATCCATTATGCACCCACGGGTTTGATGGCTTGCATGTCACCAAATCTTCTCCAATCAAGTCAATCTTTGCTGCCACAAGACATTTCTCTTAGTCACCAAGTCATTTTCAAAGGTTACTCAAGCTAAAACTAAAATTCTTACCTTATCTCTTTTGTATCTTGAAACCAAGCTTTACACCTCCATCAACACTCCATGGCTACTCTCTTGAGTATTGAAGACTCCTTGGGTGATGAAATAGCACGGATCTACAAGATGAGGGAGGAAACCTCACGGTTCCCCTTGGTTTTGTGCAAAATCGAGCCTTTCCTTTCTTTCTCTCTTTTCTTTCTTCTTTTTATTCCTCTCGGGTGGAACCTCTTAAGCTTTCTTTCTTTTTTTTTTTCTCTCTAAATCACTGGCCCTCAAGTCTCACCAAAGTCTTCTTCACTTTTCTCTTTCACTCTTGCAACTTAGTATTTATATGGCCGCCTATTGGAACCAATCACATTTCATGCACAAATTTTCTTTTGTATTCATTTGGCCAACCTTTGAAACCAACCACAACACATGCACCACTTTTCCCTTGTTTTCATTTGACCACTTTGCCAACTAGTGGTTCTTCATGTACTAATTCTCCACTTTGTTCATTGGCCCATTATCTATCCTTACTACACTTCTACACCCGCCACCTTCACTCTCCCATTCTTCCTTTCTTCATTCTTTATTCCATGCACCACCTTATTCCTCCAATCATATTTCATGCACAAGCTTCACTTTATAGTTTATTTAGTCATTTATTAAGTCATTCAAGTCACATGCATTTATGTTTCCTTTTCCTCATTTGGCCATCTAATGCATCAATTTCTTTACATGCAACAAATTTAAGCCTATCCTTCCTTTCACTTCACATGGTAGGGGCTCCACATGTTTCTCATTAGCTTTCTCCTTTTTACATGGTATCATTTGCATTTAACAGTGAATTTACATGCACATCTCATTATCCCACATAATCTAGCTTTCCTTTTTTAGTTAATGTCCATTTAGCTTCAAATATAATAATTACGCACAAGTCTTCAACTTGTCCTTATTTATCATTCGACCCTCCATACTTTTCAACCTTTACAATTTGGTCCCCAATCCTTTCTTTTAACTCCAATTTTCTTCGACATTTCTTCCTTTATACGTGTACAAATAAAATATACAATTTGCACTTCACCAAAATATCACTATAATATTTAAATATATACTTATCCATTCTTACTTTATTAAATAAAGGCATACGGGCCCCATTTGTCTCGTTTTTCTTTGAAATTCTCTCTTACTTCTTCTCCCCCACTTAGATTAGTCATTTAATCCTCCTTCATAACTAATTTTGACAACAACTAAAATATTAATATTTTAATATTATTTTATTCTAAAATTTTTCACTTGACTCCCTAAGTCTCAAAATGTCTCGCTTTGTCTTGGTTCACTTCCGAATCACCTTTTTAACTCGTTAATTCATCTTTGATAAAATATCATTCTTTAATTATCATTCCCTTGCATGTAAAATATTTTATTTCAAAATATTTCTTTCACTCATCACCGCTCCTTAGCACTTAGGTTTATGTTAATCGACCCTTTGTCTTGTTGATAAAGTCATATTGACACCTATACGAGGATACGGGGTGTTACAATAAGCTTCCAAACAATGCATACTCAGCCAAAAATGCAAGAGCAAACATGCTTTGAAATGTTATTTGGATATAAGTACAAGGCAATCAGGAAATAGTTAGAGAGAAGCACCGAAAAGTTAAAAAAACTTCAAGACATAAGCCAAGAGTTGATCCTAGAAAAGCTCAAGTCAATCTAAAGGTTGAAAGAGTGCAAAACTTAAAGGAAGTATAGTTCACCCTAACAAGTCAAAAAAGTAAGAAAAGTCAAGGTTTCATAGTCATAGTCGACTATAGAGGAGGCATAGTTGACCTTGAAAGTCAAAGGCTAGCAAAAGTCAAGATTACACAATCATAGTTGACAATAAAGGAAGCATAGTTGAGTATAGCAAGCCAGATTTTTAAAATATATGCTCTCTAGAAGTTGATCAACTAGAGGAAGCTTATACTTGACTATGGAAACCCTAATTGAGAAATTTGAGGAACATAGTCGACCCTATGAGCGTTATAGCTAACCTTCAAGCTTCAGCAAATGCTAGATTTGATTCAAACTTGTGTTTAACGGCTTGAAACCTTGCCCCATCTATACATAAACGTATTTACGACATTTTAAAGAAAGAAAAGGCTTAAACCAAAGCTTCAAACTTTAAAGAAACTATTGAAAAGCTCATCTTCACTCTCTAGCATCTTTTTAGTTGATAACTTTATTATATAGAGTTATATTGACACATTTTGAGGGCTTAAGTATCTAGATCTTTGAGATTTTATGTTCAGATTATAACATTTTATGTGTTTTTCTAGTTTAAGTTTGATTACATGTTGAGCAATTAATTTAAGTTATTTTAGTTATATTTTATTTTATTTTTGTTTTAAATTACTTTAAGAATAGTTATTGCTTTTTTCTCTTATTACTTTTGTAAAAAATTTGATGAAAAAGACTCATTTGATGAAAATCCGTGCAAGTATGGTAATAGCTTTTTTTGCATATGTTTTGGTATTTTGATCATATCTCTTTATACAGAACTCCAAATAAGTGCTTTTTAGAACATTAGAATGTTAAGAAGAAGGGCGACAACTTTTATGTATACTATTTCACCCAGTTCTAATCAGATCATGATCAAAATATTTATCTAAGTTGGAGCATTTTAGTAGTATCCATATATTAAATATGATGTGATATTTGGAGCATATCTTTCAATCTTGAAGTCCAATTGATGTGATTCTTAAAAAACAAGGCTAAAACTTTTATTGAACTACTTTGCCTAATTCATACTAGAATGAGGTAAAAATCATGTTTGAAGTTGATAGACAAATGTAGTTCTGCACTTAACGTAGCACGGCACGAGCGTCGTGGTGTTGAGAATCTTGGGAGCATCATATAAAAACTTGAGAGCATGCCACCACAGTATTGGAGAAGTAGCATCACAATGCTATCAAAGTCTGTCATGATGCTGTGGCACCAAGAAATCAAGGCTGCAGCTCTACCCCGAGTTTCCAAAAATAAAAATTTGATGAAATTTTGGAAGTTAGGTTACTTGGAGCCTATTTAAGAGACCTTCTTCAGAGGTTTAAAGAAAGAGGCAACAAGCAACTATTTTGGAGAAAGAGAAGCCAAAAACAAAGCAAGAAAACAAGAGAATTTGAGAGAGAATTGAGATTGCAAAGCTTCAATAATTAGTTTTTTTATCTACTTTTGTGTTTTTCTTATTTTCTTTGACTTGGATTCATGGCAAAATTTCTTTGGATATTGTTTTTATTAGATATTATGAGCTAAACTATATTTCTAAGATTATGGTAGATTTCAACATGTAGTTTGAATATTAGTTTCTCTTTTATTTATCATGAATACGTGTAGTTTTGCTTATTCAAATTTATTCTTAATGCTTTTGATTGCTTGGCCAACAATTAACTAATTTGTGAATCTAATTGAGACTTGACAGAGAGATTTTAGATTGGACTAAGGTTTGAATAGTGTATGTTCATATTACTTAGGTGATTTGATTTGCGATTCAGATAGATATACACCAATTGCCATATACAGCCATATTAGCACAATTGCTTAATGAACTTAATTTAATTGATTTCTACAAACATATAGTGAACTAATTAAGTTCAGTATTTATATAAGCAACTTGATGGAGACTTGTCCATAGCTTTGAATTCTAGGTTAGTAAAATCACCCAAAAAAGATAAATAACAAGAAAAGCTGGTATCAGATGAAATATTAAATGAACCCATAATCCTAGGTCTTTAATATACTGCTTTTCTCAAATTATTTAGTTTGGTAGTTTAGTTAATGCTGATTTTTAATTGTTTTTAATTAGTGTTTCTTCAATTTTTGGATTACTTAAATAAAATTAATTTGTTTTATA
>NW_018397269.1:3789737-3894596 GCF_002168275.2 Theobroma umbraticum
TTAGTGAAACTTTAGAAACAAATCCTTGTGGGAATGATAATCTAAACTTAATGTCTATATCACTTATTTGATACATATACTTGTGTGCACAAATTCAATAATATTAGTCTTCCACCAAAGTTACAAAGTCGAATCCTTGCTTCATTTAAACTGAAATTTCTTCTCTCACTACACCCAAGCTAAAATCTCTAGCATCCAGCCTTTGTGAGACAAATTTTTGCTATTACTCCTTTGTACACACATCTTGTAAAGGATCTAGCTTAACTTTGAAAAGCCATCTTGTAAAGGTTATTGTTTCCCATTTAAAAACAAAGAATCCCTTTTAATGGAATGTGTCGGTTACCACTTTATTCAATGGAAAATCAAGAATCCCTTTGTGGATTGTGTAAGAGTATTACTTGATCTCGTGAAAAAATTGTTGTAAGGTTATTGGTTGATCTCGTAAAAAAGCAAGAATTCTTTTGTGGATTGTGTAAAGGTTATTGCTTCCCGTTTAAAAGCAAGAATCCTTATTAATAAGTCGAAATTCCTTGGTGATCAAAGGAGTGAATGTAGGTATCGAAAAAGCTAAACCGTTATAAATTTCTTATTTCTCTTTTTAATTTTTAGCATCATTTGTTGTTGTTTATATTTGTTTTAGGAAAATAGTTTTACATTGATTTATTGTGTTACATTTAGAAAAATATTTTTCCTTTTACTTTTCATAGCCAACATTTAACTTAGGAAAAATATTTATCTTGATATATTGTTTTTGTGCTTAAGTGATTTATTGTTGAAAATTGGTTTTGATGCTCAAAAACATTTTGGAGTGAAAAAGTTTGGATATTGATAGCTAGATTTTCAAAGAAATTTTTATAAATACCAATTCACCCTTGTGAAAACCTTATTCTTAGATACAGCTTAAAGTCATAACCCAACTTGGTGAATTAGTGATTTAACGTTTCTAAACATATTTATAAAAGCATTTTAACTTTAAAAATCTATATTTTATTGAACATATAAGTTTATTTTGGAGTTAGAGTCTCTTTGGGATTAAAAAGATTGATTTTTGGACTTAAAACTGCATGATAGAGTGTATCTCACCATATATCAATAGATCAACCTAGAAATTTAAAATTTGATGAACATCTATCGATAGATGACCAAATCTATTAATGATAGGCTCGATCTATCGATATATGATGCCTAGATTGAAAACAGAGGTGTTTTGGTCTTTTCATACCCCATTTAAAACCCCTAAACCTTTAGACTTTTCCCAAAATAGAAAAAACTAGGATTTCTCTCAAAAACACAACCACCTTATGCTCTCAACTCCATTTTTCAGCAAATCAAAGAATTTTAAAGATTTAAAGTGATTTCTAAGCTCGGTTTTCCATCCCAAGTGATTTTGAAGGTAAATAATTGATTTTTTACCGTTTAATCTTAGGCTTAGATTTCTAAAAAATTTATAAAGTTACTAAAATTTGTTTTAATCTTGAAACCTAGGTTTTTAAGTTGGTTTTGAGATTCTCAAGCTCACGAAGGCAAAGTTGCGCTAACTCTAGGTTATAGTTAATTTAGATCCTCCGGTTAGAGGTTAGATTAGATGTTGGATTTTGGATTAAGAATTGCTGGAAATTTTTGACGAATGATTTGTAGATTATTAGCTTAGAAAGACCAAGTATTAATGTTGGAAACATTATGTTAGGTTTTGTGAAGAAGATTGAAAGTTGTAAGAAAAGCAAGTGTTTGACGAAAGGTGTAAGAGAGCAAGGCACGCTTTATCAAGGTGGCTGGATGTGGTGTTTTTAATTAGTTGATATAATTGAGCATGCCAATCCTTTAACCTTGCACATAAATGAGTTTTGACTACGTTTGTATGGTGAACAAATGTTTTCAATGATGTTTGCGAAAACTATAGACTAGTTATATGTAGTTTACTATATGGTATATGAAAATGGCGAACAAGACTTTCAATGTGTTTATACCTCGATATCTCATTTGTGAATGATTGATGTGTGATGGATAGGTTTTTAAAGATGCATGATAAATGTTTTCTCTTTATTGATGTCAGGGTGTTTGTGGTTAATTATTGTGAATGTAGTCATGATTGTTTGACTAAGGATTATAATTAGGTCTATTGATGAATTATTTTGTTCTTTAGATTCTTATTATTTGTATGTTGAATTGTGTATTATGGTTGTTGGAGTCTATAAATATAAGGACCTGTAGCTAGTGGCAGGGAACATTAGCCATAGTACGCGATGAAAGGCAGCTTGAGTTGATTGAGAATTTCCCAAGGACTCACTAGATTAGTAGCTAAAGAAGTATTACCTTTTTTATGAATAGTTGTCAGCCATAGAGTAACAAACTATTCAGTTCGAGTGTGACGACACTAGGTGGTTTGATTGTCCTTGATTCAAGCTCTATTCTACTTGATTGAATGTCTAATATGGTGATCTAGACTAAGACATTGATGAATTCATTATTGAAGTGGTTTATTGTGTTATAGCTATTGTAAATTTGTTGTATATATGTTGCATACATCTTTATGGTTGATTTATAGACTTAGCTGGGGTCCTAGTGATGAATTCTAAGCTAAATTTTTGCCCTTTTTAACTAATCTATCGATACTGGTTTTTGAAGCATTGCTGGATTCAACACAAAACCTTTAAAATTGTATTTTGTCTTCTATCGATCGATAGATTCAAGGAATTTATCGATAAATGTACTTGTCTATCGATACATAGGCCCATGTATTAATAAATCAAGAATATTTTTGAAACTAAATGTTTTCCAAAGCTTTTCTAAAGAAGAAATGATTTCACTTTTGAAATTAAGCCTTCAGAACACTCAACTTATGTTTCAAACATTCTTGAAATAATGTTTTAATTGAACTTTTTATTGACTTTCAAATTTTCAAACATTTTTCTAAAAAGGTTATAACTATTTGACAACTATGTTTTATAAAAAGGATTATCCATCCTTGAAATAATTGATTTATTGACTTAGTTTAGATTCTAGTAATGAGTTCTAGGCTGAATTTTTGCTTTATGTAGTTAATCTATCCATACTTGTTCTTGAAGTATCACTAGATTCAACACAAAACCTTCATAATTGTATTTTGTCATTTATCTATCAAAACATAGGTCCCATGTATCGATAGATTAGGCATATTTTTGAAACTAAACATTTTCAAAAGCTTCTCTAAAGAAGAAATGATTTCGATTTCAAAACTAAGCCTTGAGAACACCTAAGTTATGTTTCAAACATTCTTGAAATGATGTTTTAATTGAACTTTTGATTAACTTCCAAATTTTGCAAACATTTTTCTAAACAGGTTTATGAACTATTTTACAACTATGTTTTATAAAAGGAATTATATATCCTTGAACCGACTAAAAGATATCGGTCTTGGAGTAAGTTCAAAATATACATTTCTTAAAGACATTTGAAAGATAACTAATTCAAAGGTTATGGGATTGGCCAGTGATTGTTGACATGCTCAATAACTAGAAATGTTAGGTGAGGACGCTTGGTCAGCGAGACTCATTTTGTTTTAATGCTTGAACAGGCGAGTTTTGCAGATATTGATTTATTATTTATTTACATGTTTCTAAAAGTGCATTTTCTAAATATTCTTCACCATTTGTTTCTTCCCTTTCTCTGTATTTGCTCATAAAGTCTTTGTGACTCTCACATTATTGCCCACTATTTTTTTTTCAGATTAGTTTATTACTTGGCTCACTGTCCATTTAGGAAGAGTTGTCTTCACTGTCCATTTATGTTTATTTGCTTCCATAGCATTGAGCATGTGGGACAATTAATATATTTTCTTATATATAATATTAATCATGTTATGTTAGCATAGTTATGAGTACTTGATTTAATCATTGTTTAGGCTGGCCATAGGAAAAAAAGGTAATTCCTTTCGATACCCTTGCTTCAGTCATGAACCCAAGATTGGGTCATAACAAACCCCTCTTGGTGTATTTCACTTTGAGACTTCTACTCTAACAATGATGATGGAAAAGATGCTATTAATAGGTTACTCATTTGTTAGCCATAACTAATGAGGTCTATACTTACCTTCATATTAGCGAAAATAATGTAAGTAATGCCTTGAGATTGTCTATGCATGATATAATCTTGCATCTCATAGTGTCTCACACATTAAGACCCATGGGTAAGAAGTGCTCTACCATTGATATGGAAGACTTGTGTTTTACAAACTATATTCTATTTGTGTTCGTGTTCTTTATTCCATCTACAAAAGTGAGTTACATTTCTCCATCTGTTTCAAATGAATTCCTCCTTTATACATTGAATTATGACTTCTTGATCTTGTAATGCATTATGGTTGATGTTGATTTCATTTTTGCTATGAAGAAAAAGGGGGAGAGTTCTTGAATTTGCAAAAACTTTAAGCTTGAACTTGTAACTTGACTTATTTTAAGTTTCTTGAACCTTGAACCTATTAAGAGGGAGTTTTCCAAATTTTCGAAATATTTTAACTCTTCATTATTTTCTTAAGCTTAACATTTTCTAAAGTTTTCATGCATAAATTCAAGGGGAGCCTTTTACAAAAGCTTAATGAAAGTTTTTATTAAACAAACTTTACTCAAAGTTTTGTCATGTCAAAAAGGAAGGAGATTATATAGTTTAAATTTATTCTTACTTTGAAATGACAAAGGCAAATGATCAAAATTGTTATAATAAGTTTTTATTTTGAATTCATGATTCCTTGTAAGTTTAAAAATAACCTTAGAATACTTAATCAAATACAATTCATGTATTTTCAACTATTTAAGGTCATATTAAAATAGGGAATATTATCTTTGGAAAAAAAAAGGTCAAATTAAAAGATTTTTAATACAATGGCCACAAGGATCCATCTCCTTGAGATAGAAGCAAAATGAACATCAGCCAATGCTTCATGGATCTATCCATATTAGGCACTTGTAAAAAGATCCCTTGTTGCCCACAAAGATCAATCCCACCGTTTGAGGGATCAATCCCCTTCTCAAAGATTTTTGAATTTTAGGTGCAAGGATCAATCCTAAGTTATGTATTGATAGTAATGATGGTAAAATTTGAACAAGGCAATGTCACTCTTTTCTTAGTTAATGCTATGTAATAGGTCAAATGGGAATTGCAAGCTTAAATAAACTAAGTTTAGGTCTTTTTGTAGAAGAGTAAGAATAGAAACAAGATACACATTGAGAGCAAACATTTTTCACATTCTTTTCCTTTTCATAGCTGTTAGAAACGTTAGCTCTAAGAGTGAACATCCAAAAAGAGGGTAAATTGAATACTAAAAATTTGGAAAATGAAAACCAACTAGGTATAATCAACTATAGTGATTTTATAGTCAATCCTTTATCTAAAAAATGTTTTTCCAAATACAAATCAAATAAAAATAACTTGAAAAGAATTGTTCAAGAAATAAACAAGTAATGAGTGTTGAAAAACATTTAGTAAACAAGTAAATCAATATGTGAAAAATGCAAATGAAAAATAAAAGCAATTATGAAATAGATTTTCTAGAGATGAGATGTAGCAAAACAAAGTTATAATAAAATGAAGACATTGAGTAAAAATCAAACCTTTTTCAAAATAAATTTCCTACTTGTGTTAAAAACAAAGGAAATGATTTTTCTAAATCAAGTTTTTAAAAATAAATCAAAAAGCACAAAAGTAAATTAAGACACAAAAATTTTATAATGGTTCAGCTTTTTCAAATGCCTACATCCACTCCTTTGGCTCACCAAGGAATTTCAAATCCACTTAAGGAAATATGCTTTTTATGGGATCAAGTATTAAACCCTCACAATGGCTTTTTACGGGAGCAACCATAACCCTTACAATGCTTTTTCACGAGATCAAGCAAAACCCATATAATGCCTTTTATCAAGAGCAAGCATAATCCATGGTTTTTAATGGGTTCAACCACAAACCTTACAAATCATTCACAATCCTTACAAATGCCTTTTATTGGGAACAAGCACTTCCCATGGTTTTTAACAGGCTCAACCACAAACCAATACTAACTTTTTAAGGATGAGTTAGAACCTTTACAAGGAATAGCAAGAGTGCCTCTAAGAAATGGATTTTGCTAGTTTGGTACAATCGAGGAAGAATGCCTAACAATATAGAGATTGGAGTATAAGCACAAAGAAGGTTCAGCTCAAGTAGGCTTGGTTTAATATAGCTTTTTCTCTTTACTTTTCAAGACCATGATCTTTAAGAGTTTGGTCATTTTTTTTCTCCTTCATCACTTTGAAATGCTTCCAAATGGTCATTTTTATAGTTGAAAAATTCTTGGAGTCATTAGAGGTGATTAAAGAAAGAAATTAGTCATTTTCCTTTGAATTTTGTGTCTAACGATCATTTATAGTTGAGTATAGAAGTTCTATAGTCGATCCACTTCCAAAAAGCTTATATTTTTTATATCAGAGCTTAGAAAGTTGACTATTGCTTCATTTCTTCATGATTTTTCATCAGTCTTGCATAAGGTCAACTATAAAATTTATAGGGTCGACAATAGCTATGTATTTTTCAAGTCTTCTTGTTTGTTCTTACCTATTTTGCCATAAGATCGACTTACCTTGCTATAGGATCTATTGGAGCTTTGTTTCTTCAAGATTCCTTGACATTTTGGCATTTAACTTCAGCTATTTCTTCCTTGCTTCTTTCTTGTGATCAAGTGTTAAGTTGAGAATAAACTTCTTGACTTCAGACAACCTTGGTGTTGTGTAGATTGATGATCTTTGAGTGTTTTAAGATAAGCTCCCTCACTTGTGAACCTATCTTGCTACTTCAACATCTTAAGGATAAATGTTAGAGGGATCATAAACTTATACAACTAAGTCATACAAACATATCTATACATAGTTCAATAACTTCAAAAATCAAGCTTGTAATTATATAAAAACAAACATATGAGAGCCAAATCATTTCAAGAAATTGTCAAGAATCATTCAAATAATATTCAAGCAAATTAAGATCATTTTATCATAATCAAAACCATAATCATATTAAAGCTAACAATAGCATTTAAGCCTTTATTATAATCATTTTGTTATTGTCTTGTACTCACTAAGAATATGTACCTATTAGAGGTTTTCTTGATTGTATAGATTATCAAAACACTTAAATCCTTAAGAGATAAGGAAATTATATCTTAGCTTTCAAAAGGTAGTATAAGTGATTTTGTTGAAGCCTTTACAAGAAAGGGGGGTTATACTATAACCATCAAAAGGAAGTGTTGAACATTATACATAAGCATTTAAAAGATAGAGAGATTATAAAAATGAGAGAGCAAGTAAGGGAGATATCATGGCTGATTGGGGGGACTAAAAGTGTTAATGGGTGAATAAAGGTAGCATAATGGAGGAATATGTTGTTTACTATTTTTGTTGATTATATTAGACTTAAGGTCTCATGCAGACACTAAAAGACCTTTTTAATCAAGTTGGAGTAATGGTGAATGTGCATCTTCTAAGGAATCACAAGTAAAAGAAAATCAATTTTGCATTTGTTCGTTATAAGGAGGTTAAGTAGCAGTTGAGGACTATAGAGATTTGCAATGGTAGGATCCTTGATGGTAGAAGAATTATGGTGAAAAATCACTGATCAACACTTGGGTTGAGGTGGTGGTGCAAGGGACAACTTGCTTCAAGGTCATACTAAAGTTGGAAAAGTTGATGATAAGCTTTCTTTTAAAGAAGCTTTGATAACTAAACCTATGAAGAAAAGAACCAAGTCAAGTGATGGTTTGAGAATGGTAGTTGATATTAGTGGTCAATGAGGTATGGAAAAGGACTACAAGATAGTGTCAAGAGGAGAAAGAAAGTTGAAAATGAAGAACGATGAAACATTGGCATTCAAAGTTAAAATACTAAATGTAGAATGGAATGGATTGTGCATTGGGGACCTTACTTGATGTGTCATTGTTTAATGAAGATCAGTGGCTTGTATCGAGAGGGAGTATGTGTTAAGGTAAGGATAGTAGGGGGTTTATCAATCCTTGTCACTTTCATTGATGAAGATCAAATGGATGTGCTATTATTTCTTTACAAGGACATCTTTGATAAGTGGTTCCAAGATATTACTCGTTATAATTTCGATGGCAATGACATAACCCGCATCATAATATATTTCAAGCAATGGGGAATCATTGGGGTTGTTTTGTTAAATTAAATGATGATACTAAGAACAAAGTGAGGTTCAATTAAGGGAGAATGTTGGTGAATGTAGAGAGATTAAAAAATATACCACAATAAACAAATGTCAATATGGGTTTGAAATCTTATTCAATTTAAGTATCCGTTATGGAGTAAAGTGAGAGTTGAAGGTTTAGGTAATAAAAGATTGCATATTTTGAAGGATAAACATGATAGATGGGGGAAAATATTATGATTATGGTTTGGCAAGTAAAAAAGATGATTGAGTGCGTGTTCAAGCTACCGTGGGGGTTAATAGGAATAACTGCAAGTGTGGTAACTTTAATGACAACTGACATTAAAGTGAAGAGTAGGATATTTGGCAGGTAAGTGAATCATGCAGTGTGATTGGGGTGGATTTGGCTCTATAAAGAATAAATTCAAAAACCCCTTGTATGGTGTAGTTGATATTGAAAGTCTCATGAATTTGGGTCATGCACTTAAAAACTTGGAGAGTTACAATGGGCTTAATTTTATTGGATCATGTGATAGAATAAAGCGTAAAATTCTTATAGGAAGAAATCTTGGAAAATGGAATAAATTAGGTCAGTGTTGGTTTTAATGGGGTGTTAAGGGAAGGTTTTGATATGCCTTGTGGGATTAAAAAGATTAGTCCAATAATCAATTGTAAACTAAGGTTAACAAGCCCACTTTCTTTGTCTGATGGGAATTATAATGGAAAAGGAATCAATCCTCACGTGGATAAGGTTGGAATAGAAATTTGGGGCATAAAGAAAAAGATAAGAACTCAATTGAAAGTAGGGCTAAAGATCAAGTTTTTAATGGGGATCTTGACAACAAATTGCAACAATCTAAGCACAAAGGGAAAGAAGTGATGTCGGAACAATGAATTAATGGTTTTGACAGATTAAGGTACAGTTTTGAAGGGACCATGCAAAAGAAAAATGTGAGAGATGGGTTTATTAGTATAGTGGTTTGCTTAATTCCAGAGAAGGTTGGTAAACATAACTTGGCTTCAAGTAGTAAAGCTAGTGAGAATTTTAAAGCTTGTGATTGTGTATTTAATAAATTTCAAGAAGTGAGAATTGAAATCTGTAAGAAGAGAATTCTTCATATGACAATTTTGGGGGGTTTAACAAGAAAAAGAACTAAAGAAAGACCACCCAAAAAAATTGATGCATGGATTAAAGCAATATAGGGGACTACTAGCAGCTAGCACTATGTAAAGGCTAATAAAAAGGAGTTTAATTAAAGTGGAACAAAGTAGGTGGGTAATGGTATTAGTGGGGATGGTGGCAATATTGCTGTTGGTAAAAAGGAAAAACTAGGTGCAATAGAGCAATATTCGTCAACTAGGAAAGCCTCAAAGTTAAAAATATGGGTGTGGAGAAGGAGAATATCAAGGGAAGTTCTAATGATTAGAGGATAAAATATATTAGAGAAAGGATTTTAAATTCACTGAAAGAAAAAAATGTTGGTGAGAGTATTAGAGTAATAATTTAAAGGGGTTAGTGGGTAAAAAAGGTGATGTGGCACAAAGTAAAATTTTCACTAAAGAGGTAGAATTTGTGGTTAATGTTTATGGTCACTTGAAGATTATCTTTGATGCAAGACACTCTTAATTAGTAGATGTTGCTGCAAATTTGGAAGAGGTGATACCAAAATCAACAGTCAAATGAAAGGTATGTTCAGTATGACT
Organism: Theobroma umbraticum; assembly: GCF_002168275.2. NCBI lineage: Eukaryota > Viridiplantae > Streptophyta > Magnoliopsida > Malvales > Malvaceae > Theobroma > Theobroma umbraticum. Next base: position 3,799,602 of record NW_018397269.1, read on the forward strand.
TTTTGGTGGGGTTAATTATTTATTTATGTTATTTTAAATGTGGAATGTACAAGGGTTAGATAGAGGAGAGAAAAAGAAAGTTGTTAAGAGTTTCAGTAATTCAATTAAACCTAAAGTAGTGTTTCTCCAAACTTAGGAAGGCAACTTAGAGTTTGGTAGAGTCTTTATGGATATGAGAGAATATTCAAATTTTAGAGGTTGAGGCTAAAGGAAGATTGGCTGTTTGTTGAGTATTTTGGAGTGTGGACTGTTTTGAGATTGAATTTTCAATAATTGATAAGAGCTATATTTCCATGGTTGATAAGATTAGAGATTTGGCTAATAGATGTTCTCTCAAGAATATTTATGTTCCTAATAATGAAGCTCAATTGATGGAATTATAAAGGAGATTATTAGATGTTATGATTAAGCATAGTGCTTGTTGGTGCCTTGGGGATGATTTTAACATTGTTAAAAATGAAGAGGAAAGAATTAGGGTTGGAGATATCTCTCATTCAGCATATTAATTTAGATATTTTGTTAATATTAGGGGTTTTATGGATCTTCCTATGTTTAAGGGAAAGTATACATGGTGTAATAATTGAGAGACAATTGCTTTTAATTGACTTGATAAATTTTTGTTTAATGTTGATTGGTTGAATTGTGTTAACAGTCCACTACAGGAGTGCCATCCCATTTCTTTATTTGATCATAATCCAATAACAATAGAGTCTAGTGAGGTGAATTGGGGTCCTAAACCTTTCAAAACTTTTAATTATTGGATAGATGAGGAGGACTTTCAGAAATTAGTAAAGGAACATTGAGAGAAAGATAGCTTAAGAAACAATGGTAGAGGAATTGTGTGGTTGAAATTATGGAACTTTAAAAGGGTTATTAAAGAGTCGAAAAGGTTTAAAGAAAGGTTAGTTCAATAGAAGATAAAAATATTGAAGAGGAATTACATGAGTTACATATTGAATGGCATTGAATTGGTGCTAATTTTGATAAAAAAAGATATTGTGCTTAAAAATACCTTTGAACTCTAGGAGTCCTATCAAAAAGAAGAGAGAGTGTAGAAGCATAAATCAAGAGCAAAATGGATTACCCAAGGTGATCACAATAGCAAATATTTCCATGCTATTGCTTCAGTGCGAAAAAGAGTTAATACCATCTGTAGTCTGGTTATAGATGGGAATGAGGTGTAAGAGCCCAAGTTTATCAAAAAAGCAATTAAAAAACACTTTTCGGAGGTGTATAGAAGTAAACTAAAAGTCTAGGTTTTTAATTTAACTTGTTATTTTAGACAGATTTCAGTTGAGTTTAGAAATGGTTTAAAACTTTTTTTTTTTAACAAGAGGTGTGGGAGACAATACAAAGTTGTGATGAAGATAAGGCTCTTGGTCTAGATTGGTTTTAATATGAATTTCATTAAGAGCCAATGGTCGATGATTAAAAAGGATTTAGTGAAGTGTATTGATGGTTTCTATCGAGAAGGAAAATTTGGTAATTGAGTGAATTCATCTTTTATAACTTTGATTCCAAAGGTGTCTAATCTGAGAATGATCAATGAATTTCATCACATTATTCTAGTTAGGTGTATCTATAAAATAGTGGTAAAACTCTTAGCAAATAGGCTAAGATTGGTGATTGAGGAAGTGATTGGAGATTACCAGTTTACTTTTGTCAGAGGTACGCTAATCACATATTGTGCATTGGTTGCTAACGAGATGGTAAATTTGGTGAAAAAGAGTTTAAAAGGTGGTTTAATCCTCAAGGTTGATTTTCAAAAGGTTTATGATTGTGTATGTTAAGAGTTCTTAGCTTTAATCATGCAAAAAATGGGCTCTAGGGATAAATGGTGTAGATGGATTGAAGAGTGTGCAACCATTACAAATGTTTCAGTTTTACTTAATTGTTCACCTACTTTCCCGATTAAACTCAAAAAGTGATTGTGCCAAAGATGTCCATGATCTTTTTTTCCTTTTTAATGTGGTTGCAGAGATATGGAATGGTTTTTTGCTATGAGTAGAAAAGATCAATTTGTGTAAAGGTTTTTTAATAGGTTCAAATGGGAGACAAATTACCTATTTACAGTTTGTCGATGACACGATGTTATTTTGTAAAGCCAATTGGAGGATCTTTTTAACATTCGGAGAGTGTTAAGATGCTTTCAAATGGTGCCTGGTCTTAAAATCGATTTTTTTAAGAGTAATTTGTATGGAGTTAGTGTTGATAATGGAGTTCTTAACATATGGGCAGATGTTATACGGTGTCAGGTTGGAGAATTTTCTATTAGATATTTGGGGCTCCTTATTGGAACTATTCCTAGACAGATTCAGACATGGAAATTGGTATTAGATAGAGTTAAGGCTAAGTTAATAGGATGGAAATCCATATTACTTTCCATGGGAGATAAGATAACAATGTTGAGATTGATATTTGCTAGTTTACCTTTATATTATATATGTCATGGTTTTGGATATCATAGGGGGTGATTTAGAAAATTGAAAAGAGTGGAGGGTTTTAAGGAGCGGGGGAGGTTCAAAGTTGAGAATGCTTATGGTGGATTGGAGTACTATGTGTAATTATTGTAAGAACGGTGGGCCTAAGTTAATTAGTTAGGAGCTTAAGAATAGGGCTTTGCTAATTAAATTGTTGTGGAGATATTGTAATGAGAAAGGAAGTATGTGGAGAGAAATTGTGGATGGAAAGATTAGTGGTGATTCTACGACACTTTTATCGTCCCTTATGATCAATTGGAAATGTTTTACTATATAAAGTGATATTATTAGTCCCTTTTCCTCCATTAACAATTTTTTTATGCATGTTAAATCAAGCTTTGGAGTCATTGTTGGTAATGGGCTTAGTATTTCTTGTTAAGAAGATGAGTGGATTGAGGGTTTTATTTTGAGAAAATGTTTCTTTAAGATGTATGCACTTGCAATTAACGAAGAAGAGAAGGTCTGTGAGTTTGGGGAATAGAAGAAGAATAAGTGGATATGGCATATAGAATTTTGTAGAAATGTGTTTAGGTGGGAAATGAATCAAAGAGACAATCTGTTTAAACTACTAGGTGATAGATCTCTTTATGTGTCACTGCATAATAAGTTGGTATGGAAATTGGAAATTAATTGAAGGTTTTTCATAGGATTCTTTTATAGCTTAGCAATGAGTGAGAGTAAAAAAAGTAATAAGTTGTGGAGATTGGTTTGGTGTGGTATAAGTCCTCATAAGTTAGAGGTTTTCTTGTGACAAGTATTACTTGATAAGGTTATGGTTAAAAAGGAATTGATTAAGAAGGGATTGATTAGTAGGGAAATAGGTACTTTTGTATTATATAATGTGGAATTGAAGACTGTTGCTCATTTAATTTTCACTTGTTGAGAGACTTGGAAAATATGGTGTAGTTGGATTAAGTTATGGTGTTTTCAATGATCTTTTCCTAGGGATGCTAGATCTTTTTTTCTAGCCTAGAAAAGGGTGGTGATTAGGAAAGGCAGAAGAAAGTGCGAGATATGTCCTTTTTTACTATTATTTAGACTGTATGGTTGTTTTGAAATAAATTTATTTTTAAATGAAAGCTTTGGATTCATGAACAAGTGTGTGATGTACTAAATTGCAAGTAACTCATTAGGCACATGCTAGATGGCCTACAATTAATGGTTCTACTCTTGATATCGTGTTAGTTCCAAATTTAGTGAAAGTTCCCAGTAAAGGTCCAAAGGTAGTTGTTGTGGTTGATTGTGTTACACCTCCTGAAGAATGGATGAAGTTTAATGTGGATGGAGTAGCAAAGGGAAATTCGAGGGAGGTGGGAATAGGTGGAGTTTTGAGGAATAACTTTGGTAGATTACTTTCTTTAATTTTATAAAAGTACATGATGCGAATTTGGTTGAACTTAACCCTTTTGCCTAATGCCTTTATCATTTTCTTTTCTTCCAAATGTCAAGCCACACATTAAGTGAGAGTGATTCTTTTAATGTGGTTAAATGGGTTAATGACCTAATGAATGCACCTTGGGAATATAAAAATTAGATAATCAAAATCAAGCACTTTAAAAGAAAGACAATGAATTGGAAGATTATTCACACCTTGTGAAGTGCTAATGGGATTGCAGATTAACTAGTGAAAGATGGAGAACTAAGGGAGAACAATCTTATCAATTTCTTGCCGTAAAGTTGACAAGAAGGAAACTTTGAAGAGTTTTTTTGGTAGAGTTCTTTTTTAATGAGGTTGTGTTTAGTTCTTTGTAATGTAATATCTGGTTGAAGCATACAGGTTTCGCTTTATAACAGTAAGTTCCATGTTGTAAAAGGGATTATTCCTTATTCATATTAATGAATTTACTTATAAAAAATGATAAAGATATTATACCTTAACATTTAAATGCTATTTGTATTGGTTAATTTGAATAGTGGACTGAACTCCTTAGCAAACTAAGGGAGAGGATGTAGATATTAAGAGCAAGGATTGAACCTTTATAAAGCATGTTTTGCAATTCTCTTTACCCTTTACTTTTTATTTTTATTGCATCCACTTTTAGTTATATATTTATTAAATTGTTATCATTTTAATATTTGGCACAATTCTTTGTAATGTTAATTTTATGAAAAGGATGTTAGAAATCCAATTCAACCTCCTCTCTTGTGTTATTCACTCTAATTGAGTTAATAGCATATATAATTCTTTGGATTTTCTTTCATCTAGTCTGACTATTACAATCATATGAAGATAAAGAATACCTTCTATTAAACTCAAAGCTTAAACTAAATAATGTATCTCACTGTATCCAATCGATTGGCTTATAAGGCATACATAATCTCTATCATAATGAACTAAGGCTAACTTAGGATTTAATTAGAAAGGATAGATTCAATTAGATAACCAATCGCATCTAGATAAAAGAACATTGGTGGCGAATCTTCAAGATTTCGGACCCTCATGTTGTGACACTTATTTTTGAACGAGCTTAAGTTTAGCTTTATACTTTTTAATTTGGTTCAAAATGTTTTCTAAAATATTCCTTTTGTTATGAATATTTTTGTAAATATCTATTTACACTATGTATATCTAGGTTTTGATGTAAATTATATTGGATGAAATTTAGGATTTAATCCATCCATCTAATCTCTTAGTATTATTTTTATTTGTAAATTCATTCTAGATAAGGGTTTATTATCTTATAAATAGACCCCTTCACTTTATTTATAAATACACACTTCAATAACATTTTCTTTCTCTCTAAATACTTTATTTCTTTTATATTTCTCTATAGTTGTTCTTAAGATTTATTTCATAACTAGTTATCAGCACGATCCTTTGATTTCTCATGTTTGGAATTATTTATTTTTCATCATTTCCAAGCTTTAAAAGGATTTCAGGGGTTGGTCTTTAATTTTTTGGTTATAACAAATCAGGTAAGTGACTTGATATCTTTTTAATATTTTCATTCTCTAAAAATCAACCTTAATATGAATTTTCCTATCATGTAGTATATGTTATATTTTGTCACTTGATTGAAAAGTGAAATTGCTAATATATAATTATTAAAGAAAAATCATGAATGTTCATTCCCTGAAGTGAATGCAACAACGAGCTATTAATAAAAATTATGAATCTATCCATTTCTTAAAGTAAATGCAACATCATTTTATAATTATAGTCATAGTCATAATCTATCCATTCCTTACGGTGAATGCAAAATCATTTAATAATTATGATCATCATAATAATTTACAATATCACTATCTTAATTCTAAGGATAATTTTGCCAGCAGAAATAGAAGGATACCTTAACCCATTAGGCCATGAGAAGTGGATAACCCATCAAAAGTGAATAAATACTTGTAACCCATCAAAAATGGATGAATACTTTTAACCCACCAGAAGTGGATAAATAATAAAAAAACAAAGGTGAAAAGAATAAAAGGAATATAAAAAACGTATTTACCATTGGTCTCATACCTATTGTACGTTTTGAATTTTATCAAGCATCACCGAAAACTAAAACATCTTGCAATGATTTTAACCATGGTCAAATTGATATAGCATATCAAGATACTTATCCATTTGAAAGAGAAATTGATTATATGATTGGTAATAGAAATATCCATTGTTGATTTTCTTGTCCTGAAAAAGGAATTAATCATTTGATTGGTAATGGAAATATTGGAGAATAAATTTAATAGTAATTGGTATACTTTAGTATAACTATATTATAAAGATGCTTGAATATGTTCTTATTATATTTACATGATATATTCTTTTTATGTGTTTTAATTATGCATTTAATGTTATTTCATATTAACTTGTAAATTTCTTATTGTATATATTTTATTTTATTAAAGAAAAATATGGATATTCATATTGTTGGATCTAAGATCTATGATGTAAATATATGTTTAACAGGCATTGCTACAACTCACACTATATTTAAAGATAAGAAATATTTTTCCCATTTGACAAAAAAAAAAACCAATGTCAATACAAATCTGCTAGTACAAAATTAATTGAAGGCTTTGAAAGAACTCATATTTTACTACCTTGAGAAACAAAGTTTATAATAAAGAAAGAATTATTTTTTATTAAGTCTCAAAGAAGTTTATTAAGTTTTAAATATATTCATCTGAATAGATATCATATTAAGATAATGAATCAAACAGACATTCAATACCTCTATATTACATCTATTATCTGAAGTAGGAGGTGTGTATCGAAAAAAAAATTACTCATTTTGTTCTCTAGATTAAACTACACAAATATTAGAATAATTAAAACTTATAGTAAACCACAAGTTTACCAATGATTTTAATGTTTGGTATGGCTGGTTGGATTATCTCGGATCAATAATGATGCAAAAAAAATTATTAAAAATTAATATGATCAGTCATTGAAAAAACAAAAATATTTTCAATCTAATGACATACTCATGTGCTGCTTGCTTTCAAGGCAAATAACTTATAAGGCTATCACCAGCTAAATTTAAGACTGAATTTCTTACGTTTTTGGTACGTATCCACGGTGAGATGGTGGACCTATATATCCATCATGTGGACCATATAAATATTTGATAATTTTAATCGATGCATCGACAAGATGATCACATGTTTGCTGATTATTAACTCATAATTTGACATTTGCAAGATTACTTACACAAATAATTTATTTACGAGCACATTTTTCTGATTATGCAATCATGACAATTCATCTTAACATTGTTGGTGAATTTACATTTCAAACTTTTAAGAAATATTGTATATTAGTTGGAATAACTATTGAACAATCTGTTGCTTATGTTCATACACAAAATGATTTAGTAGAATCATTTATTAAACACTTCCAACTGATTATAAGACCATTGTATATGAAATATAAACTCTCAATATTTATTTAGGGGCATGTCCTTTTGGATGCAGCAGCACTTGTACACATCAAGCTAAATGAGTCGTTATAAATTCTCCATTATACAATTGATTTATGGTCAGGAGCCAAATATTTTCTATCTAAAAATTTTTGGATATGCGGTATATGTTCCAATTGCTCCACCACAATGCAAAAAGATGGGTCCTCAAAAAAGGTTAGGAATATGTATTGGATATGAATCTCCATCTATAATTAAATATCTAAAACCCTCAACAAGAGCTTTATTTACTACAAGGTTTGTTGATTGTCATTTTAATAAAATAATTTTTTCAATATCAAGTGGGAAAAAATAGCAACCGGGAAAAAGAAATTTCTTAGAATGAATTATCATTATGTAGTTTTGATCCTTGCATTAACTTGAAGTTCAAAAGATAATTCTTTAGCAAAATATAGAAAATTAGTTGCCAGATGAATTTATTAACCTAAAGAGAATAACTAAATCTTATATACTAGCTATAAATGCTTCTATTAGCATTGATTTCTTTGTTAGATAAGGCACGTTAGAAGTGTAGAGACCAATCAGTTCTAAAGATAAAATCCTTGAAAAGAAAAATAGCAAATATTCAAGATGGTCAGAAAGAGGAAATTGGAATTCTAGAAGAGACCCCTGACATAATTGTTAAAAATTTCAAAAGAAATTTAGGTATCTAAAATCATTGAAAATAAAGAGATCTTAATCAATTATGTCATGACGGGAAAAGATGGAATTGGAATGAAATAAACGTTGATGATTTTTTTGAATATAATGTAGCACTCAATATTATGAAAGAAAATGAGAATCTTGAACCTACATCTGTTGAAAAATGTAAACATAGAAATGATTGATCAATGTGAAAAGACACAATTAAAGAGGAGTTGTATTTAATTGCATAACATGAAGGTTTTGGACTTGTAGTTCGTACATCAAATGGTATAAAACCAATGAGATATAAATGGGTATTTGTGCGAAACGAAATGAGAAAAATGAGATTATGAGATATAAAGCATGACTTGTTGCACAAGGTTTTACCTAAAGACTTAATATTATGAGATATATTCTCTCATGGTGGATGCAATTATAATTTTATATTAATTAGTTAGCAATAAATGAAAAGATTTAAATACATCTAATGAATGTAGCTACAACCTATTTATATTGGCTCATTTGATATCAATATTTATATGAAAAAACCTAAAGGATTTAAATTGCTTGAAACACAAAATTTGAATCGTCGAAAAATTTATTTGATCAAATTAAATAAATCTGTATCTGTTAAAACAATTTGGATACATGTGATATAATCGCCTTAGTGAATATTTGTTAACAAAAGGCTATAAAAATGATCTTATATGCCCATGTGTTTTTATAAAAAGATTCATATATCAATTTTTGATAATTTGTTGTTTATGTTAATGAACAAAACATTATTGAAACTATTGAAGAGTTATCAAAAGCCATAGATTACTTAAAGAAAGAATTTGAGATTATAGACCTTAAAAAAATAAAGTTTTATTTGAGTCTTCAGATTGAACACTTGACAAATAAAATTTTTGTCTATTAATCTAATTATATAGCAAAATAGCTAAAATAATTTTGTATGGATAAAACACATTTATTGAGTTGTAAGATCACTCGATGTGAAAAAGAATCTTTTCTGACCACGTGAGGATAATGAAACACTTCTTAGTCCTGAAGTACCATATCTTAGTGTAATTTGAGCACTAATGTATCTTGCTAGGAATACACAACCTAATATATTATTTGTTGTAAATTTATTAGCAAGATATGGTGCTTTTATAACTCGAAGACATTGGAATGGAATTAAATATATACTTCAATATCTTTGAGGAATAATGGATATGGGATTATATTATTCAAATGCATTAAAATCATATTTAATTAGTTATGCAGCTGTAGAATATTTATCTAATCCACACAAAGCTCAATATCATACATGTTGCTTATTCATAAGTGAAGGTATGACTATTTCATAGTGTTTTGTAAAACAAACCATAGCTATTACTTCTTCTAATCTTGTAAAAATTTTAGCAATTCATGAAACAAGTCATGAATGTGCCTGGTTAAGATCTGTAACTTAACATATTTGAGAAATGTGCAGCTTGTCAACCAAGAAGGAAATTCCAACAATGTTATATGAGGACAATGTCGCTTGCATAGCGTAATTAAAAGAAAGATACATTAAAAGTGATTGAACAAAATATATTTTGTCAAAATTCTTCTTCACTCATGTTATCCAAGAAAATGGTGATATTAATGTTCAATAAATTCAGTCAAGTGACAATCTAGTAGATTTGTTCATCGAAATCATTCCTATTACAACATTTGAAAAGTTAATACAAAAGATTAGAATACATCATTTTAAAGATTTTTATAATGCAGTTATCAACGGGAGTAAAATACACACAATACTCTTTTCCTTCATCAAGGTTTTTTTTTTTATAAGGATTTTAATAAAGCAGTATTTTAAAAGCGTTTTCTTGAAAAGAATTATATACTCTTTTTCCTTTACTCTAATTTTTTCCCATGAAGTTTTTCCTTGTATGGTGTTAACTAGACATATTCTTGATGCAATAGATATTCAAGGGAAAGTGTTATAAATACTTTTGTGAATATCTATTTATACTATGTAAATCTAGATTTTGATGTAAATTAGATTAGATAAAAATTAGGATTTAATCTATCTATTTAATCTCATAGTATTATCTTCATCTTGTAAATTTAATCTAGATAAGGGATTATTACACTTCAATAACATTTTCATTCTCTTTAAATACTTTCTTTTTTTTTATTTCTCTATACTTTCTTAATATTTATTTCATAACAACTTTATTTTTTTCATATATATATATTATTGTTAAATTTTGATTATTTTTTAACCAAATCAAAATGCAAAATTATAAATAACATATTTATAAGATGATATATATAAATTATATGATTTATTAATAACATATTTTTTATTATTATTATTTCTCTCAATAGCCATTGTAGTATGACACAATCTCCTTACATGTACACGAACACCCCTCAAAACTCGTGACAAATTGTGAAAAAAATTAATTAATAAATAAAACATATTTCAATATTTGAAAAAAAAGTTTGCACCCTCAATTGAGTGTGGCAATTTGACAATTCTAGTTGCAAATGGGGGCCATTTCGGCTCAATACACGTATGGATAATTTGTGTTTTGATATAATAAGGTTTTAAATTCATTTTTTTAAATTAACACAAATTGAATATCATTTTTATAATAACATATATAATATTTATAATTTTTTTTAATTCAGTGAAACATCAAAATAAGAAAGTACAATACATTTTGCCTTCTTATCTAATTTAAGGTGTAGTTCGTTTTAAGTTCGAGTCAAGATTGATTTAATTTTGGTTAACTTTGAATTTAGGTTAGTTTTTAAATTCGGATAAGCTTTGTTCTAACATAAAAAATACATTAAAAGTGACTTGACATGCACAAAGAAAGAAAAAACTAATTTTTTTTTGAATTTTTAAGTAACGAAATTCCTTTGACATTTTTAATTTAATTAATAAGTTATAACATTCAAATGAATTACGTATGTTTATGCACTTACTATTTAAACTGTTTTCTTTTAATTTTTTGTTTATTGCTTAATTTTGTTATTTAATTAGAGATAAGTCTTTTTTTTCCCTTATATATACTATTATCATGTCAAAATTGAAGTAAAAAAATTTTAAAATTTTACATAAGATTGATATTATGTTATTATACTATACAAGAGAATTAGAATTTAGATATTTGACATTGCCATCAAAGTTTATTTAAAGAATTGAATAGTCTAGAATGACAACACCTATCATATATGTAAGATGAACCCAAAAATAAATTGCATGGACAAATAAAATCAAAGAGGGGGAGTACCTTATATCAAGCAGCAAGACAGAATTGAGATTTGGATAACAATTTTAATTTTAGTATTTTAATTTTTTTTTGTTATAACAAAAAAAAGTAGGAGAGGAAAAGAAAAGAGAAAGCATAATATCTAAAAACAACTCTCAATTATACAAAAAAAAATTCAAATAGGTTTTTATATTTTTTATTTTGCTCAATCAAATTTTTATATTTTTATTTTGAATCAAATAAGTTTTTATATTTTTATTTTGAATAAACAAAAACTTTTGTGGTGTCGGTTATTAGTTTATATCACGTAATGTTACCGTGACATAATATATTGATGTGATGTGATGATATATAATCATATTATATTTTTTACTTTTCATATTAACATCATGTCAATATTATATTAATATAAAATAACAAAAAATATTTTTATTAATAATAAATAATCAACTATTAATTATAATAGTTTGTTTGATCAAAAATAAATGCATTGTCACTTATAAAAATTTATTCAATTTAAAATAAAAGTATATAAAATTAATTAAATATAATTAAAAAAATAAAAATTTATTTAAATAATACTTATGAGTTTTTTAATAAAGAAAAAAAAACTATGTAATAATTTAATGATTCATAGCTGTAGAGCAGCCAAGTGATTGGAAAAGAAATAAAAGACATGAAAGCAATTTTTATGCAGAGAGAATGTGTTTGCACAAATTTCATGCAAAAACAGCCTTCAATCATCAATAGCATTTATTCCACAGTTCCCAATTCCCTTCAAACAGACAGACAGTCCGCTCTTCTTTTTCTCAGCCGCCTCGCTATTGGCAGATTGCCATCTTCCTTTTGCCTTTGGCTCTCTTTTTCCACCTTCTCTCGCTTTTTATCATCTAGTTTTGAGCTTATTCTTTTTAGATCTTTGAGAATGTAAATTACCCATCACTTCTAGTCTATTTTTATTTTATTTTTATAAAGACAAGAAACAAAAGTGCTTATTCCATCATTTCTTCTTAAAGCATAGACATAGTGTTTTGAAATATAAATAACTAGTCCATTAAAGCTTTAAACTTTTAATTTATCCACACATAGCTTTGTGTCACAAGAGAGAGAAAAGGCAAAGTGATATCACATGCAAACCACTTTCACATACAAAGACCAATATTTTCCCTCACTAACAAGAAAAGCATAAACCCCACTTCTCACAATATCTCAGCAAAGACCAAACATCCTCTTTGGTTCCCCATCCATAATATAAGCCAGAAAACTGCGGCCTCATTTTGGCAGCTGATACTTTACTTTACCATACCGATAACAATTCTCTGCTCTGCAGCAGCAGCATCGTTTGTCTTTCTATCCGGATGAAACCCACCGAGCCTGAAGCTCTAACATTCTGATTTCTCATTTTCTTTCTTCCCAGAACCAATCTTTGAAACCTGTTTCTCCTGTAAGAGAGTGTATTGATAGCCTAAACACAAAGAAAGATGAGAGCAGGAGTTTGCACTGTGCAGCAAGCTTTAACTGCTGAGGCTGCAAACCTAGTGAAGCAAGCAGTTGGTCTTGCTAGACGTCGTGGTCATGCCCAAGTCACGCCTCTCCATGTGGCGAGTGCTATGCTTGCCTCTTCTACAGGTCTGCTCCGAAGAGCTTGTCTTCAGTCTCACTCTCATCCTCTCCAATTTAGAGCTTTAGAGCTTTGCTTCAATGTTGCACTTAATCGCCTCCCTGCATCCACTTCTAGCCCTCTCTTAGGCCCTCACTCCCATCATCCTTCCCTCTCCAACGCCTTGGTTGCCGCCTTCAAGCGTGCTCAGGCTCACCAACGCCGAGGCTCCATTGAGAACCAACAGCAACCTATTTTAGCTCTCAAAATAGAGTTAGAACATCTCATAATCTCCATTTTAGATGATCCCAGTGTTAGTAGGGTCATGAGAGAAGCTGGTTTCTCTAGCACCCAAGTTAAAAGCAAAGTGGAACAAACTGTGTCCTTGGAGATTTGTTCTCAAAGTCCCTCTGTCTCCGCGAGTTGCCAGACTAAGGAAAGCGCCAAGCCCCAAGTTCTTGGTGCTAACGTGTCTCATTCTATGTCCTATGGTCAGGTTGGGTTTGGGTTGTCATTAAGCAAACCGCTAGATCAAGTTAGGAATGAAGACGTAACAAATGTTTTGAACACAGTAGTGAACAAGAGGAGAAACACAGTGATCATAGGAGAGTGTGTAGGCAGTGCTGAGAGTGTAGTTAGAGGGGTAATGGACAAGTTTGAGAAAGGGCAAGTCTCGGGGGATTTAAGATACATGCAGTTTATCAGTCTTCCACTTTTTTCATTGAGAAATCTTCCCAAAGATGAAGTGGAGCAGAAGCTTGTAGAACTTAAGTGCCTTGTGAAGAGTTATATGGGTAGAGGGGTTCTCCTATACTTGGGTGATCTCAAATGGATTTCAGAGTTTTGGTCAAACTGTGGTGAGCAAAGAAGAAACTTCTACTGTCCGGTGGAGCACATAGTCATGGAGCTTAAAAGATTGGTGTGTGGAATTAGGGAGACTGGAAAATTGTTTCTTATGGGAATTGCAACTTTCCAAACCTACATGAAGTGCAAAACAGGCTATCCTTCTCTTGAGACAATTTGGGAACTTTATCCTCTTACAATCTCAGTCGACAGCTTGGGCCTCAGTCTTAACCTTGACAGGTAAATCCAATGGCCAGGAAACTAGATATTTGTTTTGAAATCAATAATAATTGAAATGGTATTTGATACTCTCCAGCTTTTTTACTTTTTCCAGAAAAAAGGCTTCCTTGTTTTACCTTTCTTTTTCTCCTCTTTACATGTGTGGCACTGATGTTAATCATGCTTTTTCGTTTTTCTTGATTCCAGTGACTCTCAGCCTCAGCATAGGAACAAAGCAACTATAGATGGTATTAGTTGGCCACTGCATGAAGCTGGAGTAAATAAGAACCAGACTTCCTTCACGGCTAGATTGCTCAATTTTGATAAGGAGGCTCAAAGCACTGCAAGCAGTTTCCAAAAGAAGGAGTCCATCACTGCAATCGTCTCTTCCACTTCAAGTTTGCCTTCATGGCTCCAAAACTACAAGGAAGAAAGCAAAACAAACGGTTCCCATGATAAGGTATCCTCCAGAGTACTACACATGTAGAATTAATCATACTATACATCTGGATTGCAACAAGTTGAGATTTACATTTCTTTTGCTTTCTCTGTATCAGGATTCAGTCGATGTCAGGGATCTGTACAGGAAATGGAACTCATTTGGAAGTTCAGCCAGCAAGGACCACGACAACACTGAGGATGCTCTTAACATTTCCCCATTATCTTCTTCTTCCCCAAATTCAGCCTCCTCACAAGAGCGAAACGCAAACTTGCATAAGACTAATCTTAGGTGGCCAGTCATTTTTGAACCTAAAAAGTCACCCAAAGAACACCAGTTTTGGGTATCCGAGAGTGCAGACGAAGGGTATGGTCTCCCCTTGAGAAATGATGCTAAGCCAGACCTCCTCTCAAATCCCAACTCTAGCCCAAATTCAGCTTCTTCAAGTGAGGCAATTGAGGAGGATATTGATGGCCTCAACGAGTTCAAGATTCTTAATGCTGAAAACCTGAGCATTTTATGCAATGCATTGGAGAAAAAGGTTCCACGGCAGAAGGAGATGATTCCTGAGATTGTTAGCACCATCCTTGAATGCAGGTCAGGCGTGAGAAATTCTAAAAGCTGGTTAAAGCACAGAGAGCTCAAGGAAGAAACTTGGCTATTCTTCTTAGGTGTTGACTATGAAGCAAAGAAGAAGATTGCAAGGGAGTTAGCCAGACTCATTTTCGGTTCTCAAAGCAACTTTGCCTCAATAAGTCTGAGCAATTTCTCATCAACAAGGGCAGATTCGAATGAAGAATCCAGCAACAAAAGGAAGAGAGATGAGTCAGGGAGCAGTTATCTTCAGAGATTTGGTGAGGCATTGAATGAGAATCCCCACCGTGTGTTCTTTATGGAAGACTTGGAACAAGTTGATTATTGTTCTCAGAAAGGCATTAAGCAAGCAATTGAAGGCGGAAGGATAACACTTTCAGATGGTGAGACTGTTCCTCTAAAGGATGCGATTATCATTTTCAGCTGCGAAAGCTTTAGTTCAGTGTCAAGAGCTTGTTCTCCCAGGGGAAAGCCAACAATGGTTGAGACAGAAGAGAAGGGAAACAGAAAGGAAGATATGGAGCAGCAAAACTCCTCTGTCTCTCTAGATTTAAACATCGCCATTGAAGATAATAGTGCAGATGAAAGTTCGGGTATTGGTGGCATTGGAATTCTGGAATATGTGGATAAACAAATCATTTTCAGAGTTCAGGAACTGTGACATGAGAAGAACACTGATTGACAGATTCCATAGATGAGGCAAAATTCTTTTTCCTTTCTTTTTTTTTTTTTAAAAGCTTTTTTCCCTTTTTTTGTTCCTTTTTTCTCTTATTTTTTTTGTGTGATAGAATTATGGGGAGGGCAAAAGAAAACATCAAACTAACATGGGTTTACAGTGAAAGGGGCTACAATATATCAAGGGGGTGGAATGATAGAGAGTTAGCAACGTAGAGCTACTTTGTATAATTATGTATCTTTGATCCTGTTATTAATATATATAATTATGTATCTTTGCTACACTTTTAATTGTTGTTTTGCATAAGGTTTTATTTATTTCATATGAATTTCTAAGCTATATCCCAATATACTTGAAATCGCAGCATATTGTAATTTATATTGGTTAAGTGATGTTAGACAAGTTGGCGAATGCGTATGCTTACTTCTTTGCTACTTCTTCAACTTATTCCTTGATTGTTTTGGGGTTAGGGCCTATTTCATGCAAGTACAGTTCTTAATTTGTATTAAACAAGACAACTATTTATACATTACTACAATAACCAAGTTTTAAAGCATGGGAACAGAACTATCCTACATTTTTGTATTTTAGGTGCAATGCCATGCACATGTCTTAGATCGAATGAAGACTTTTATTTATAAATTCAAGTTCCATCTCATTTTTTACTAGTGTACAATTGTGCAGTATCCTCGATGCATGATTCTTTTTACCCATAAAAGAGAGGGACTCACCTTGATCTTACCTCGACCCTAGTAAGTTATAATATTGCTTGTCATAGGTTCACGTTTTCAATTAAAAAAACATACTTCTTATGTGGAGAAAAGTTTTTATTTATAAGCTCAAGACTCATCGCATTTCTTATTAATGCAAAATCTGTGATACGCACCCTTCAACTAATATGTCAACTACATTATGTTTGAAGAACTGAATCAAGTTTCATGCCGGTTCAATGCATACCTCATTTCCCCCTTTTTGTTAATAATATCTAAAATATCAAATGAAGAATATGCTTTCACTATACGTGCAATATTAATGTTATTTTGCATGTGAACATTGGCCTTTCATGCTTATGACATCCTATTCTTAGGTTGGCATATTGTTCGAGTTGAGAAATATATATAACCTCTTAAGACTCATCAAAGGACGTTGTTGCATTTCTTGAGTTGACATGATCTTGATTCTTTATTATTTATTTTTCTACAAGTGTACACTAAGACAGCTTTTCTTTTGAACCAACAATTTATATAAAAGAAGATACATATATTTACCATTTTGTTTTGGTGTACTATTTCAGAATTTTCAACCTTAATATTTCTTTATATATATGCATTTCATAGATTCTTATATAAATACAAGTTACTATAATATTTTAAACATCAAATAAATGAGACTAATATAAAAATATTTTACAAATGTAAAAGAAGTTGCCATTAAACAAGTGCAATAACTAATTTCTATATATACGTACATACATTTATATATATATATGGATCAAAATCATGCAAAAATAAAAAAGTATTGGTGGACAAAAAACTAAAATAAAAAACAAGATGTATCGGTTCAAATAACATTTTCCGACCAATATAGCTGAAACAACTAATACGAAGTGGTACATGTCTCGGTACGAATGGTAAAATGGAACAAGAGGTAAGTGTGATGGTTAAGATTTACATAGAAATTCTCAACCACTTTTTTTAAAAAACTTAAATTTAAATTTTGATGATTCAATCATGTTATTTATTCTTAGAAAATTACTTAACTAAGTGATATTTGAATCCGTGCCGACGTTTATGTGTGTATATAGAGATTTGTTAATATGGAATTGGTCGGAAAAACTATTAGAAAGTAAAAGAGACGTGATTCGTAACGTGAGAGGTATGCAAAGTGGAGAGTATGCTTTTAAGATGGAACAACAAGATATTCGTGTATAGAAAAATTAGAAGAAAGAACACTGCTTTTCATGAATGGATAGTTGATCTCACTTTTCTTTTCTTCCTTTGGGCTTTTTAAATTCAGTTGTATTGCAACCTAACATTCCCCGACTTTGAAAAGTATCGGCGGGGATCAATAACTCCAAAAACAAGATCATTTTATTTTATATAAAATTGAAACAAGAAGCATCGAATCTTTAGACCATAAAGATGTTGTCACTTTAGAATCACAGAAAGGAACTTCACCTTTGCAACTTTAATATAGGACCCTAAGAATGTTTTTCTTAAGGAATTAATTTCCCAATTCTTTACTTCTCTCATCCTATCATCGTCGCATTTGGTTAACCAGAATAATCTAATCCTTCGCTTTAATTCCTTTTTCAACATTATGGAAGCTTTATCCCTCTTAGGTACATGTTATAAGTTAAAAGGTGATTAATTGGAAGTTTTATGATTAATTTATATATTTTCTATTAAAAAAATAGGGTTCGAATTTTCAATTATTTTAAATAAGAAAATGGATAATAAACAAATCTCTCCCCATTTGGGTTGCCTTTGCAACCTTTGTGATGCTTTAAGTGTCATAGTCTCCATAGATCTTAGACACTAATACACACCAGTGGTAAAATAACTTGATACTCCTAACTTTGAAGAATTGAGATAAATAGTGAAACTTTTCATTGTGTAACAAAACAATACATATACAAAATTAGAAAAAAAAATGAAAAAGAAAGAACATGAGAGCAAGTGGATATATTTTACTTATTTTGTTTTAGAGCTAGCAAAGACAAAATTGAAACCAATTGACTTTACATTTTGGTGGTAACTCATTCTTTAGTATTTTAAATTTCAAATTTGGGCTCCAAGAATGAGAGTGGGATATATCTCTCTTGGGCAGACATTTTGGGAGTAATTTTGACAATTTAACTTCAATCAAGCAATAAGAGGGTTCTCATCTAGAATGTTAATAATTTGGGTACCTATTATTTTTTAAGTACCTTAATCTGAATCCTGTTATTTAATAGGATACTTAAATCTTATAAATACCCAATTAAAATTTTTAATTGCTATCTGAACCTATTTTCGTATATCATAGATACTACCCATTGAATTCTCATACTCGTTAAATACCAATTAAATTAAATTTAAAATTATTTTATATGTATATTATTAATGAAAATTAAATTAATAAAATAAAGTTAGTACATAAAAAATATATAACTAAATTTAAGGTTGGGTCCACTAAGATCAGTACCCGAATCTTATCTAAATCTGTGATGGGTAGTAGTTTTACTACCTAATGTTGATTATAGGGTACCTATAATCATAGATCGAGGGTAATTAGACCCACGGAGTGGTGTTCGATCCCTACTACCTTGGACACCATAGGAACACATATGCTCGATAATAAACATGTTTCAAAACCTAACCACATGACTAGTACTCACTCCTTACTAGCTAAGAGATCAAACATTGTGCACACATAGATTGAGGATGTGTCCACCCATAGAGTAGTGTTTAAGTCCTCACTACCTAAGACATCATAGGAGCATGCTTACTCAGTAAAAAACATGTGTCTTAACTCAACCACATGACTAGCACTCATTCTCTACTAGCTAAGAGACCAAAACCATGCATAATGACTAGCACAGCTGTCGCTAGTTGAGAATCACATACAAAATCGTAGAGTAAGTGTACTTACTACTAAAAATCAAATTATAATCTTTGAAGATAAAACATTTAAGGTGCTTGTCTCCATGTACAAAACTACATATAACATATATGTATTTACATAAGTTATAAGCATCGAAAACCACATTTAAAACAAACCATTAAAAATCATTCCTTTCATATTGATCATCAAACATGCTTAATAATATAATTATCAAAATAAATTTTAAAACGTCATGCCCGTTCACCATACTTGGAGTGCCATTCCAATAAGCTCTTCCAACAAACAAAGTTCGTCTAATCAATAATCAAGCCTTCAATAGTATTTAAGTCATTTAACCATCATCAACAATTTCACTAATTTCATAAATCTCATAATATTTAATTCTCTCTAACTAAACTTAACAGTCTTTTTTTGCATTTCTAAAACAAAAACAGATTTTTAGAGAGAAAGATAGAAGTTGAGATTAGATTAGATTTAACAAGTATAAATTTTGAAATCTTACCGCCAAGATGTTTAAAAACAAGAATCTGAGCTCAAATCTGAGTTTGATTGGTAAGAAAATGAGAGAGAAAGATGAGAAAGAGTAGAAAAAGAAAAAAGAAAAGAGAATTTGAGAGACTAGTGAGAGAAAGTAAAACAAAATTTTGAGGTAGTTGGAACGTTTAAAGTATTAAAAGATTTATGAAAAGTCCATTTTACTTTTATTTTTTTGCAATCTGAGGCATAGGTATCGATACCTAAGATATAGGTCACATTTCTAGGTTTGGGGTACTATCAATGCCTTATTTATAGGTATCAATACCTTCTTAACAGAATGCAATTTTTCCATTCAAAACATGTCCAATTGACTCTCTCTTGGTCGTCTTATCTTTTTAGTAAACTTGTAATTTTATAAAACATGCATTTTCTAGGCTATAAACTTTCACAAATTTGAATGGAAAACATTTTATCCAAAACTCACCAAGCTAAATTACCTTCATATCTCAATATAAAATTGAGAGGTTTCACACGTTTTTGGTGAGAGAATGAAAGAGAGGGCGTCGTTGGGTTTAGAGAAAGAGAAGGGAGGGGCAAACTAAAATGCCTAATTTTTCCCCCAAACCCACAACAACCACATCCCAAGATCATGAGTATCTCCTCTTTTGCCTCACTTCCCTTAAATCGCATAATCGACTGATAACCAACAAACCTTGGTCAGTTATTATTTTTTTGGTTTGACTAGTTGCTCCCTCCTCAATGATAGAAATTGATCACATTGATTGATGCTCAACCCTAGACACATGAGAATATTTTTATAGATATTTGAATGAAATACTAAATGGAGTTCTTATCATGAGTCATATTCAATGAACTTGTTCATGTAACAAGCATCTATATATTAGTTTTTAGTATCACAAATCTCTAATCTATGAAATTGGTTGCTTCTTTCATAAATAAGAAATATAACATATGTTAATCTCTCAACTTATATCATTAACCTATTTGGATAAATCATCATCTAAAAACTTTTTAGAAGTAACACTTTGATGCATTAGGGATTTCATAATTTAAAAACATTATAATTCCTCTCCAAAGCACATTCATTCCAACAACTTTATCTTATAAGTAATAAACATATAAAATAAATGTAAATTCATGGATAGAGAAAACCTCTTATTATTGGATTGTATAAAGTAAATGTCAATGTTTTCTATAAAACATGTTGATAGGCTTGCAGGGGACACATTGACTTTATGATCAATCTCCCACTCGTACTAAAACCAATTGCGTATGTATCTAATACCATGCCTTCCATATGACAATCATGTTTTTGCTAGAATGGGACACTTAGCGAAAAGACTTGCTAGATTATCCTCTATGGGCGCACTTTCAATCTTTATATCATTACGCTTGATAATTTCTCCAATTAATCAAGTGGTAACACCTCAATAGATGTTTATGTCACTGATAAGACCTTAATTTCTTTGCTTGCATAATGGCACCATTGTTTTTTTTTTTTGAAAGGTAATGGCTCCATTATTGCCACAATACCAAGATATTGACTCAACAATTCTAAGAACCACACCTATTTCTATGATGAGCCTTTGAATCCAATTTGTTTATTTTACTGCCTTAGACACATTAATGTATTCAGTTTCGGTTATAGAAACTATGATTTCTACTACTTGGAACTTTTCAAGTTCACAGCCTTAAAGGGGCGTTTGATATGGTGTAAGGGAGAGACATTCCCTGCAATTTAAATAACTGTAATCACTTAGTAACGTTTGGTTTGTAAAAAGAGGATGTAATGTGCTTACAATTGCAATCACATTACAATAAGAGAAGGGAATGTCATTCTTTCTCTTATGAAGGGAAAGTTACATATTTTTTTCCCAATTTGACCTTCTCTTCTTTTTCCTACCATTTTCACTTTCTTCCTTTTCGCCTTCGTCTTCTTCTTCCTTCTTGCCTTTTTTTCCTTTTTCTCCTTTTTCTCACCTTTCCTTTTTATCCTTTTTCTTACTGTTCGCATGACGGGTAGCTGGTCACCAACACATTTGGGTCAAATTTTACCACCAAGTTTGAAAATTAAAGAGATTAAGACTTTGGGTTTTATGAACCTTAACTCAGATTTTCAAGAAATTTGAAAGTGTTTTGAGAAAAATTTATGCTTTTGATGTCAAATATTAAGAGAGAAACATTTAAATGATTTTGAATCGAGGAAATTTACTAAGGAATTAAGCAGATTTGAGGGGGAAAGATGTTTAGCACAAGCATTAGGAAGGCTTAAAATTGAATATCTATCGATATATGAGAACATATATCGATAGATTACATTCAAACATTTAACAGCTGCTATTTATCTATCGATATATAGTATAATCTATCGATAGATAATGTGATCTATCGATAGAATTTTCTATCTATCAATAGATTTGTCTTTGGATGATGTTTTTTATTTTTAATTTTTATAAGTTTAAGGTGAAAATAAATATTTAGTAATTTTATATATTTAAATATTTAAATAATTAATATAAAAATATTATGTTATTTTTTAATGTTATTATTTATTATTTTTAATTACTTAAAATTGAAAAGTAAAATTTTATATTAAAAATTATAAATTTATTCAACTTATACGTTTTTTATATTGAAAGGTAATTTTGTCAATTTACATTACATTTTCAGTAAAATACTTACAAACCAAACACTACAATCTAATCCTCTTAGCAATTACATTATCTGCAACCATCACTTTCTCTTAATATATGAAACGCTGCAAAATTATATTCTCAGCAAACACATTCCCTGCAATATACCAAACACAACTTAAATTTCAAGCTCGTTCTCCAATTGGAGACAGGCTAGTCTTTCCTTCCTTAACTATTCCTTGAACTTTCCAAGTACACATTTCATTGGAATTTCAAAATTGGCAAAAATGTATTATTTATTGTGCTTTAGCCTATCTTATTAGTGGTTTTGAGTTAGTAGAAAACTTTAACTGTTAAAAGTATATCTCAACAATTTCTTAATAGTAGCCTAACCTATGGATATAGAAAAGAGAAAATGATTTGTTAATTAGAGTCATGGGAAACAAAAAAGGTGAAAAAAAATTGAAAAAGTTTGGTCGGATTAAAGCTCTATTCTTTGCCCCAGTTACAAGAAACCAATGGCAGCCTAGTGAAGGAGGGGAATTGTCTTATGTGCTTTAGTTTAAGTTGTAGAAAAGAGGAGTAACCTGCACCAATTGAATTTAACCACAACAAGATCAAAAGGCAATTACTTGTCTGCAAAATGAGCTAGTTCAGATTCCTTCTAAGTTTTTATAAATTTTGCAGTCACATATAACTTTTTAGGGAATAAATTAACACTATTATTATTAGTTGCCCTTTACAAGAAGAAAAGACAAAGGCCAATCACTGATTATTGTTCACTACAACAGGCCCTATATACAAAAACAAAACAACTAATAACTTACTATTCACATCTTAAAAAAGAAATTATTATTACAAATTCTACTTAGACATTGATAGAATTTGTTAAATAGATCATGTATACAAAATTTTAAATTAATAGTTTGAATAAGTTTTAATTCTTGGCTTAAATAAAGCTTTTAGTAAATATCATGACAATTTTCACGATTCAATTAATATTGCTCCTTTTTTTTTTTGCATAAACACTAATATTTATCAAATTTTTACATAACATTGACATACTCATATTGAAATCTATTCATATCTTGATTTTGATTTTCTGTTTCAATTTTTATCTAATCGTTTATAATAGGAGAATTAATTAATAAAATTTGATCTAAAAAATCTTCTCTAAGTTTTTCCCACAAAACAATTGTTTCATCCTAGGTTATATAACTGATTTGCCTTTACCACTCAATTCTTTCTACCAAATCTATACACTATATTAAAGTTAACTACAAAGGTACTATTACACATATTATTATAAAAAATTTATTTATTTATCAGATAAATAATTTATTAAACTAAATATTATTCCATATATTATAATTTAATAGATATTTTAATTATTTATGACATCTATGATATGATCATAAATTGTTTGGAAACATTAAAGAAAAACTATACTAATAGTTCATTAACTACTAAGTGGGGAGTTATAGTTCTTCAATTTCTTATTTACCAAAATTATTTTAGGTTTTAAATGCGTCAAAATATTTAAAATCTGCACTTTATGCCTCTATCAAAAGATGGAATGTTTAACTCCATTGGGATAGTGCCATTAAAGCAACAAAGTAGGTGTAGTCTATGAGACACATACATTGAATATGATATAGTTAAACGCTAGCAATAATTAAAAGAACTCTATTACAATTTATTAATTGTCTTTAGATTTGAGACGTTAATATACTTTTTTAAGTATTTATATGACTTTGATGTTGCTAACCGACGATGTTGAATTTAAAGACTATATTTTGATACGTTAAGTTATGCACATGTTAAATAAATTATATTGGATGCTCAATAAAGGATTCATCATTTTTTAGTGAGAAAAAAATATTCAAGCGATTTTCATAAGATTATTTCACTCAAGAAATTCGATCAATATGTTTTCTTAAATTATTTGAAAATTATATTATATAGTTTTCGATGAAAAATATTTTTCAAACTCGAACAAAAAATGATGATTTGATATTACTTAGGCTGGATGTGATTGTAGAAATGATTTATTCATAAAACCCCTGAAGAATACATTACGGTGAAAGGGCTTAGTCAAGATTGGAATAAAAGGATGTCATTGTAATTCTTTTCTATGCAAAGGTCTGTTGTAATGTGTTGATGGGTATTATTGAAATTAGGAACCTCATTGTTGAGAGCAATAGTGGCTACTGTGATCACAAGCATGAAGACTTGACCTCGAGCTGTGTTCCCATTATGGGATCATTGGATGGTTAAAGGACCTTCTCATCCATAGAAAAAGAGCTTCAATGGAAAACCTTGCAAGATTCTAATTCCACCTTCATGATCTTTTTATTGCCTTTTAAATCTTTTTAAAATCTTTAAACTTTAAAGCACAATTCAAACATGTTTTTTCTGGCACTCTTTAAACAACTTTTGTAGGCTTAATTAATACTGTAATCTTTTGGGAAAATGCAGATTAGTTGTTGTTGTTGTTGTTGTTTTTCTTCTTTTTCTCCCCTCTTTTTGTTCTTTTTCCCCCTTTAGATTAGGATACTTTTCTTGTTACTTCTACCTCCCCTTTTATCATCTCGGAGACTGAAGTGTTGCTTTGCATAGAGGGCAAACATCACAGGGCTAATTGAGTTTGATTTGACAGTATCATCCGACATGAGAAGACATTCTGTTAGACAATTATCTATTAAGATGACAGCTTTGTCCACCTTACTCCCTGAGCTTCCGAAATTCAACCCATTGGTCTGTTATAGCGGCTGCCTCAATTGAAGAGATCAAATGACTTGCCATACCCCAAAATGAGAGTGCATATACATTGGTACAAGCAGCAGGCAGCAGGCAGCAGGCAGCAGGGTAAATGAGACTGCCATGGCCTGACCTGCCATGAAATCTTGCAGTCATGGAGCTCCCAAGAGCAGTAAAAAATACCCAAGATTTGCAATGTTGTTATGACTGAGCCATTCATATCCAGCCAGGCTGATCTACACCCATAACCATAAACAATGACGAAAGTATTAACATGATTGGAGTTAGCCGTTATGGGATGTGATGTATGAAGGGGATTGAGAGGTGAGCAAATCATTTCAAATCGAGAAAAAGGAGAAAAGCAAAATAAAGAGGAAAGTACAACAAAAAGCATTCAGCGCACTAGTTGTATTCTTTTAAGGGGTCACCAACGCCCAAAAGCAATCAAAATGCTGATACTTTCCAAAGGCAAGTGGCCTTTTCGCTTTCATTGCCTCTCACCCACCCAAGACAAGCTTCCACACCTCGAACTTTCAAGGGTGCAAGAGATAAGAAGAGGAAGGCGGGGAAAAATGCTTTGCTGGACTTGGCATAGAAGGACTGGCATGGAGACAAAGTTTCCACACACTTGAGCTTTTGCAGTCTTTAGAAAAAGATAGGGTAAGGTGGCTTACATATTTATATATTTATATACGTAAAGCTAGCTGTGCTCTTTCCATTGCAAGTGAAAATTTGCATGAAAGTAAGGGAATTCTCGGATCTCAAACCCACCACCCCCCCCCCCCACTAATCAGAGAATAATTGAACCAACCTGAAGAATACTGCCTCGGATCCTTCAAAAGACTGCTAATTGTATGAAGAGAGATAGTAAAAAGAGCAGTCAAAAAGAGGGAGATGGCATGAAAGTTAACGAGAATGTGATGAAAGATCTTATGTGCGATACATATGATGCTGCTTTCAATCATTGTTTGCTTCTTGTCTTTAACCCCTTTCTTTTCTTTTCTTTTTTAATCAGACGCAGCAACTTTTGGTTTAAGTGCTCCCACCACTTTAACATTAACATTACAACTTTGCTTTTCTCACTTAGGTTGCCCAATGACTGAGTCAAAGTTTATGTGAGAACACACAAATAGAAACAAATAATTTAGAGATCAACAAGCAAGTGCAAGTGCAAGTGGAGAGGAATAAGACTTTTAAGCTTAAAGTTGACCTTGTTATAGAAGCCAATAGGTGAGATACAACCATCACTTTCAAGTCCGGATGTAGAACACAAATCTAACTACTGCCAAAGAAAATCACCCAGGATGAAAATGAGTCTTAATGGAAAATATTTTTTATAAAATTATCGGTATATTCAAATAACAAAAAACATTAAATATATTTTATAAATAATCATTCAATACCAACCATTAGATTTATTCGGTTAACTATCGACAGTCGATTTTATTTTTATTGTTTGACATAAAATGAGTAGAAAGTGTCTTAATTAAGTTAAAATAAATTATAACAATCTCATTTACATAATTAAGATATTAACAACACTAATTTCATCCTCCTTAAAATAGGGTAAATGTGTAAAAATAAAGATAAAAATTCATATAATTTATCGTATAGCTATAGAAACGTCAAATATTTAGTTTCTTTTGTAACAATTTTAAAAATATTTTGTCTGCCTCTTACTGGATACCAAAAATTCTTACACAAAATATATAGTTTAACAAATAACATTTTTTTTAAAATTTTAACAGAATCATGTGACAATAAGAATAAAAATAAATAATATCTAAAATAAAATGAACAAATTTTCGTAATCAAGTTAGAAAATTATACTGATTTTAAACACAATGGAAGGTAAGACTAAGTATAAACTGATTACAGTTAATATAAGCAAATAAGCTGCATGATAAAGTTTAAATTAGTGTTCCTAATATCTTAATGTAAATGGGTAAAACTAAAGATAGAACGGTATATCATTTATCATACAATAGAAAGCCCATTATTTAGTTTTTTTTTTCAAAAATTTAAAATAATTTGTATCCCTTAAACCAGATACAAAAAATTCTTGTTCAAATATAATTCATGCAATTAAATAAAATGGCAATATTAAAAAGATAACATTTTTTACATTTTAATTAAATTTGTGAGAATAGAGATAAAAATACATAACTTGACGTAAAACAAGAAAAAATTGAAGTTAAAATAAATTATAATAGTTTTAAAGATAGCGAAATGTAAAAATAAGTATAACCTAATTGCAATTTAAAGTAAATAATTAAGCTTCATCATAAAATTGAAACCAATCATCCTAAATCTTAACGTAAATGTATAAGAATAAACTTAAAAATTTTTATCATTTATTGTAACATTTAAAAATCCAACATTTAGTTTTTTTAAAAAAAATTTAAAGATATTTGTTTCCCTCAAGCTATGACTTAATTATAACTGATAAGATATGACTTAATTATGTTAAATTTTCCACTGTAATATATTTATTTTTCAAAAAAATAAAAAAAGAATAAGATAAGTAAGATAGAGTACTTTTCTTGTTTGTTAAATGAATAAAACAAATAACAATATTTTTATTTTACTTTTCAGTTCACTGGTCTTTTCTTTTAAATGTACTTTTCAGTTTACTGTTAGCCTGTTCAATCATTCTATTTTTTGTAAAATTTTATAATCCCTATCAGTTCTAGTCATCTCCTTAGAGATTAAACATTGTGTAAGCATCAATCAGAAGATGGAAAGACAACTAGGAAGGCTACTAAGTGCATTGCAAGTATCTTACAGCTGGTATTTGAATCCATGGCTGTTCTTTATTCAGCATGATAGAAGCAGCTGATGATGACACTGTGTGACAAGTTTTACTTTTCAGGGGTCTCTGACCAATTTGATATATGGAAGAATAACAACATTATTGAGACAAATAAATCAACTCCAATAAGACTAGGCAATGAAAGGTCCAAAGGCTTCTTCTGGTTGACTCTATCATAGTAGGAACATTGGCCATCCAGTCACATTACTTATTCTGAACACTGTTCATTAAGAAGTAGTACTATATATTTTCAATGAGCTAAGTATGACTTCGATATACTACAAGGACAGATTCTTGGATGCAAGCAATCTTATAAGTATAGAGTTATAGCCTAATGATCACCAACTTATTATTAGGCAAGTCTCTGGGCACCATATGGTTTTTAAATTGAACTCATGGA
Source organism: Theobroma umbraticum (assembly GCF_002168275.2). Lineage (NCBI taxonomy): Eukaryota > Viridiplantae > Streptophyta > Magnoliopsida > Malvales > Malvaceae > Theobroma > Theobroma umbraticum. Next base: position 3,827,959 of record NW_018397269.1, read on the forward strand.
TATGCTTATTTGTATTCACATATCTGACACCAAGGAAATGCTAAACTTCTATCACTAAAAATCTTTGAACTGTACCTACCAAGAATATGCTTCCACGACACTCATGGACCCACTTGACTCATAGTATATAACACATTTCTTTCTATATTCTGGAAGTGATATTATCCTGTTGGGTCCTTCCCAAAACCCATCAAAGCATGAGTTGCTAGCATTGAACCTCTGCGAGTAAGTTCCATAATTCGGCCAACAAGTGGCAGATTACCTGTTTCTCTGTTCCGAAGAGGCTTTTTGTCCCACCTGCAAAAGATAAAATTTTTCATGGTCAACAAACCAAAATATATTTTATGAAACTAGAATCGTTATTAAGAACAGATGAAAAGAAAATGTGAAGTAATGACTACAGCTATGCAATGAAAAACTTCATCCATCATTTCCTATTTGATTCATGGATCAAGAAGGATATCTGTCATAAAAACTAACATGAATATGAATGATATTGAACTCATTAATGCATTTATACTGCTACATTAATTTGATGACAATAATTAAACCCTGAACTCAAGAGAAAAGCCACTGTCTCTTATCAAAAGACTTTCTTAGGCACTCTTCCAGAAAATATTAGAGTCAGCAAGAGAGGCTGAAAAGTTTACTCAATGCAGGCAGGCTAGTTTAGGATAAAATCACATTGATCATAGATAAGCAACTTGGGAATCAATGTTTTCCAGAAATTATAAGTGTTGCCATACTACTTTTATGCATTTACAAAATGGAAATTCATCAATGCGCTATCAGCACCCTAGGGCAGTTTCATTTCATCAATTAGCGAAAGTACTCATGTATCTGAAAATAAAACCATAGAGATCTCTTCTCACCATTTTTGGCTTTAAGGGAGAAATCTCAAGTATATGCTGACAATGTATTACCTCAAAGTTATGCAATCCATATTCCATTTTCTAAACTTTTTGATTTTGTAGAAAAATGGATCCCAAATTCCGAATTAGAATATTTGCTTAACTGCAAGAAATACCACAAAGTTTGAGTGTTTGGTGCACACCAATCTTCATGACGAACAACTTTCCCATCCTCAACATACAGCCTGATCAGTGATATCATATCTATGTTTCTCCCCAAGAACTTGTAATGTTGCTTGCTGTCAATTAATATCTGGATTCACCATCAAGCAACCTCTAGCTATATCAACAATCAAATCCGAAAAAAGTAAAAAGGGAAATGAAAATTGGGAATCTTCAAAGAATATTGCATATAAATTTCAGACCTCTTGCTTTCCATCTGAAATTACTTTCTCTGTGACACTATATTCAACAATTCTTGATTCACTAAAAACCTGACAGGTTTATAAAAAACAAAATTTTGTTATCACAAGGATTGAGAGAAGCTATTTAAAAGAAGATTATTAACTTTTTTTCTTCACACCATCTCTCTAGAACAACAATGTGATGAATTTTGTCCAGTTAACACGTGCATTTAGAATTGGATTCAGAAAAGAAATAAAAGATAGGGAAAAAGAAGTAATATGTTTTGTCTTCATTGGGGTAATAGACAGTTTCCATAAAACCTCTCCTATCACATAAAATAGCAGCTTTGACAGTAAATATTTTTGCAAATAAACATCATGAACATGAAATATGATAGCAATCACTTATTTATGTTTGTTTTGTCTCCATGCTAAACCTAAACACATGAAAAAAAATCAATGAATAAGCTTTATACCAAATTAATCTAATTACTGTTTAACAATAGGAAGGTAGCAAAACAGGGGAGGAGACAAATTAAACAAGCTAAAGTAAAATGCTGTCATGCCAGGGATTTATTGAAGCATGTTGTCAAATAGCCTCAGCTATGAAAACTTATAGCATGAATGTCACTAGCAAGGTTTAAGGGGAGGGGCTCAAATTCTTGGCACACAGTTGAAAGGCCTCCAATGCACAAAAGATGATTGTTTGCTTAATATCTTTTAGATGATGAAAGATCCACGGTAATGATAGGTGATAGAGGAGTTGATGAAACCTTAGACAATGAATAAAATGCTGATTTGATCTGCTTCACTCTGTAGAAACAAACATAACATTTATGTAAGGCAGAATGAGATGATATTTAGTGTTATAACCTGATAAAGTCAAAAGTTAAAACAAAGAGGAGGCTAGTAATCGAGCAGTCGGACTGCAAATTACAAGACATATTATCTTTCAAACCAATTTTGTGAACAAAAGATCAAAGTCTGCTAAAAATTTACGGTCCCCCAACTAGGAATTGCAGATCTAGGTATTAATGTCCATGAGTTAATATATAAATCAACATTATTCAAAAGTTAAAAAGATATACTAATATCAATTTTGTCATCCACAATCACCATCTGCTTCATATAAGAATAAAAAATTCACAAAGATTATAAGATTATACTAATGAGATGATTTAAAGAACAGAGATTTGTTCAATTTAGTTACTAAATTAGTTCACTTTAAATTAAATATCACTCGGCTTTCAACTTTTAAGCAACTAATCCATAAACGAGTAATCCTATACTTATTTCCCACAATACTCAATCCCAAGCGAGCTGCAAAACATATTTTCTAAAGCAAATAGAAAAAAAAAAAATTGTTTTGCAGATTCATTTATTTCTTTTTTGCTAATTATGCCATGAAAGAAACAATGCTTGTATCTTGAAGGGTATGCATAAACTAAAAAAATATTCTAGAAATTAGCTTATGAGATATTATATCTGTAATAGAGAAAAACCCAAAATATCTTGTTTAAGGAAAAGAAACCTTCACTGCCACTTTTGAAAACATTGTAGGAGAGGAAAGTGTTACTTCACCACAAAGAAGTAACTACGATTTGGTAGAGCTGCCCTAATAATTTAGCTTATCTTAGTTGTTCTGAAATCATGGTTGCATTACTATTAATATACTCAGCACAACTTATTGTAATAAAATGTTGAGAACTACTATGTCCTCAGTCCATAAGAATAACAGCAAATGCCAGAACTGATCTTTACTCATAATTTATTAAATAACTATTCAAGAAAAAAAATATTAAACTATTAGATGAGATTCAAAAATAGTTTTTAGCCTATGACAATAGCAAAGCCATTCCTTACAAAAACCTAATATGGGAATTGAGCATTAGCTGTCATTAAATCCTTGCTTTCCCATCAACAATCACACTTTTACCAAGATATCTAGTACCTAAATGTACTGGGTTTGTCTCACTGGCTAAATCTATTGGTGGCAAACAAAGAGAGAAGGAAATTAAAAAAAAATAAATAAACAAATAAGGAGATAAGAAAGAACAAGAAAACAATAAACTCCAACTTAGCAGCCACATTGGACACTTTGGCCACATGGACAATTCCATGTATCCAATTTTTTGCCATGTGGCAGCCATTAATCACAGCAACGGCAGTCACTAAAGTCGTTCATTTGTTTTCCTACATTCATCAAATTTGGTAAGCTGATATGCCAAATTTGATTGCAAATTTTATAAAGGTTAAATTCTAATGTGGATATTTAGCCTGGAAAAAATAAAGCAAAAATTGTGATTGCTTAAAGTGGATGAAAACCAAGTGTAATAGCATGCATAAACTCTATGTAAGACTCATCAAAGGCACCAATTCAGAAGAATCTTGATTCTAATCCATTCATCAAGAGAGCCATAATCCACTTCAAACCAAAATTTTCAAGTTTCAGTACAAACCCATGGGCACACATGAGTGGGTCTTCAAAAGAAGCATCCACATGATATATTTCGAAGTCGCGTGATGTGGCACAAGATCCATACCTGAACCAATCCATCAAAAAATTGTCATAAGCACTATGATGTCATTATTGAATATTTGACAAGAAAAAGTTTGCAAATCAAATGAGAACCAACACAGAAACCCAAAACAATAAAACTACTGTGTCTATGAGAATTTACAATTTGTTGGGAAGTGAATCTCATGTAAACTGCATTAATATGTTTCATGAAAATTAAACATTTGCAAGAAAATATTCGTACAAACCGTTCAAAATTCAGCAGCAGGCATATGAGTTGACTGTTAAGCAAACAAGCCTCCACCAGTGCAGCAGTAACAGCCATATCCTTTATCTCTATATCCAACACAATTTTGAGCCTTTAGCTAGATGTTTCAACTTGTATAAGCCGCTAATCATTGTATAAGGTGCTCTGGCAGCAATGAACCATTAGCATGCAGTACAAACTAAAGTAAATAAGCACAAGGTCACATACTTCCATTTCAGCATGGTCATGCCACTCACCTATAAATGGCTACAAAATGTATTATTTGGCAAGAGAATTCATAAAATCAAATGAAAAATGACATGTTATAAGGGACAAACAAGCATTCTTATGAACAAATTTGTATATTATCGAATCAATCAATCCCACAACTCAAGCCACAAGCCCATAAAAAAATTATCCACAACCCACTTATTCATTAAAACAATAACTTTATTGCCATGATTAACTTCAATGTCCAGGTCCTTCTGTTTGTAATAAAAGCTTTACAACATGTGCACTGCTGACAACATTTAAGAAGTCAGATTGGAAGTTAAACGACAAAACATGATTTGCAAGAAAACTTGGTAGACCTTTATCCAGTCAGCTACATATGACACGGATTCCTACCTTAATTGGCAGTGAACAAACATGACTTGAAGATGAATATTAACTTTAATCCAATGATAGATGTTTGCTTCGAACTTAACTATTGTGTTGTGAGACAGTTCTTTAGTGACACAAAGTCAGAAATGAAAAGCAAACTAGATAACACCCTACGCCACAAAAAGTCAGACAACCTCAATCCCCAAACTAAAGATTATAATATTCCTTTGCTTGTTTCTCCTTCTCTCAATATCTTTTGTTTACTGATACCTATACACTGTACACATACATATAACAGAAAGCTGCAATGGTAAAGGAAGAGAGAGAATAGAACTGACAAGTTAAGAAGGTGAGGCATTATATGATGAGAAAGACGCTTCATTTTCATTGAATCAGATTCACATGCTTCCTTGCCCGCACATTCTGCTTCTCTCACGGAATCCCTTTTGTCTTAGTCACCAAAGAAACCCACAATGCAGATGTCAGTGAACAGAAGAAAGGACAAACAATCAAGAACATTCGTTAATTCTTTAAAAGACAAAGAAAAGGAAAACGAAAGAGAAAGATGGACAAAACGAATGAGCAACAAGAGAAAAAAGAGAAACCTTTTAGCTCTGAGTGTTCCACTTTCTCCATGGAGAATTCCGAAATTTTCTTGGCAGCCAAACCGCAAGTGGAGAGTTGAGAAGGGAATTTGGAGAAGTTATGAGGACGAAGAGCAAGGGTCATGGCTTCAAGCACAGCCACGCGGCAGCAGCTTGTCCATTAGCATGTTTTATAGGGAAACAGAGGCGCGGTTAGCTGAGCCCTTCGCGGACTTGTGCTAGAAGTTCTTGAGTCGGGTCCCACTCAGTGATTTTCCATGCTAATTATTTGTTTTTTTTTTTTAACTCTTAACGCCGTTGGTTTAAGACTTTTTACCGTTTATCTGTTTTATCGTGTTGTGTCCTGATTTTTCCCCTTTGCTCACAGCTTCATTTTTATTGATTGATAGCTCTTCTCGAGCGAACAACAAGGATAAGCCCTTAAACCAATCAAATTGGTTAAAAAATATATATTATTATTTAATATATATTTAATTACATAATTATATATGATAGAATTTTTTTTTATGCTAGTGTAATAATAAAGAATTATTAAGTACCAATTGGATGAAGCCCATAGAATAGAAAAAACCTTACAAGAGAATTGTAAAGTTATTATAATTATAAGATTACTATGCATTAAAGCCAAGTTCTTAAAATTATTCTTGATCATTGTATTGTCAAGACAAGGCATTGATAATACTCAAAGACTGGTGTATGTTAAGCCTCCTTACTTGAGAAGTAAGTAATCAATTTCATAGATTGAAGTATATGAGATACTTGAGGATAACATGTAGGAGCTTGTTAAAGAACCAGTTCATTGAATATGACTTGCTATGAGAACTCTATTTGGCATTTTTCTCAAGTGTTTATGAAATATGTTCTCATGTGATAGTCATACAACTAGTTCTCAAACTTGAGACACCAAGCCATTTTTGTATGAAGAATGACATACTTTGATTTCACTTCTATAAGTCTGAAGGTGATCAGATGCCTAAACAGGGTGTTTTTGAGTATGCTATGAAACATGTGAAGGTGAATAGGTAGTCAAGAGAGGATTCATCACCCCAAGTGATATGAGGGGATGTATCTCACTTGTTCTTATTTCTTGATTAACCTATAGAAAGTCTTTGGCCAAAGCATGACGAATTTGGGGAAAGTTAGTTTTCTAAATTCATAAAGTTAGTCATGAATTATGAGAATTAATATGGAATGTTACAAGTAGACACCGAGCCATGCTTAGTGACATATCCGAGATATTTGATGAAAGGACCGTATTGTACTGAGAGGCTTATCACTAAAGGGCTTTGTCAAATTTTTTAATTGACTTTCTAACATTTGGGTGGTCATGATGTATTACTAAATGCTGCTCATGATCTATAAATATAAATTAATTATCAAATTGATATTTGACTAGAATTCATATTTATTGTCAACATCTTAGAAGCCTAATGGGTCACACATATTAAGTGACATGATTGGGATTAAATAAAATAACTAATTAAGTTGGACTTAATTGAAAGAAACCAAAATAAAGTGAAAAATTAATTAAGTTCTTAAAGACTTAATTAAATTAAAATACAACTGTTGTATTTAAGGTTACAACTTAGTTTAGCTCTATAAATATATTATTTTAGCAAATTAAAACTCTAAGCCTTCAGTCATTTTTCAGTCGTTTCATAAAATAAGAAAAGAAAAACAGTTTTCTTTATCTAACAAAAATAAGATTCTGTAAGAACTTTTGATCTTTTTGTTTTAGAAAAAAAACTTGTTAGCACAAGTAAAATCCTACCTTTAAGAATGTGTTATTTGGTCACTGTATGAATTATTGTGAAAGACCAAACACTTGGGTGGCTAAAGATTTGACAAATCCTAAAAGTCAAGAAGTAAAAATTTTGGATTTAATTGGTTCTTGATTACGATATCTAGAGCAAGGTATGTAATTCTTAAATTTATAAGTGTTCATAAAATTTGAAAGTTACATGCAAAACACAAACATTAATCTTGTAGGATTTGACTGTTTCTTTGATTAAATACTAGTTTATTTTTTCACTGTGTTATAATTTTAATTTATTGATTATTTGCATGTTTGAGCATAAGGTTGAATCCTAACAATCCTTTGGTGAGAAATGAACCTAAGTGCAAGCTATGCAAGGGGTCACCATTGTAGCAATGGGTTCACAATGTTGGAAGTCATTTCTAAGCTTGTAGATGTCTAAAAAGGTGAGTGTAATTGTCACGGACCCAGTGTTCAACGAGGTAGGCCAATAGCTCAAACAGGCCAGTAATCTAGGTAGGCCAACAACCCAAGCACACCAATAGTGTAGGCACACTAGTAACCCAAACATGCTAACAACGCAAGCAAACAAACAACCCATGTAGTCTAACACATTAGCTCGATAGACAAGAAGCCAACTCATTTGCACACCTTTTTGAAAGTGTAGATAGATTGATGTAACTTTAAATTCAAGTGTAAATAAAGTGAATGTTTAAATTTGAATGACTTAATCATTTGCTTTAAATTTTAATTATAGATAAAAAAGATAATGGGGTTAGTCATGTCTATAAATACACCCTCTTATGTTCATTTGTAAAGCACACTAAGTTTGAGAATAATAAGTCATTCTTCTCAAGCTTTTTTCTCTTCTTTTTGTATTATTTCCACTACTTTTTTGTTGTTTCAAGAACCGTTACGTTCTTGATTGCTATTATTGGTGTCGAGATTGACTTGAGCTTAACTTGAAATGTATTTAAAAGTTCAAATTTACAAGAAGTTGAGCTAAAATTTAGACATATGATAGTTGGTATCAAAGCAAGTCAATTAGTGAAAGAGAGAAATGGCTTCAACAGTTGACCGATCCATACCCACCTAAGAGATAAGGGAGACTCGAGTGTGACCAAGTGAGGTAAATTAAATTTGAAGGATATGTTGTCTACTTTATACGACTGAATGTCAAAGGTAAAGGGGTTCAAGGACTAATCGAAGACATGTTGATGAACCAACGAAATGCCATGCTAGAGGTATTGATCGAGGCATTTTGGAACAAGGTAAACGGGCTTAAGGATGAGCTCACTACATTGAAGACAACTAAAGAGGGTAGTGCATCTACTATCCAGATGAGGGCTCAATAAAAAGGGCCTAAACCAAAGGAATTTGAAGGGTTAAGAAGGTTAAAGAGATCGATCATTTGTTATGGGGTTTGGAGCATTATTTTTGAGATATAAGGATATGGAGGATGCCATTCACATCAACACTACCACAATATATTTAATGGACAAAGCTTTTCTCTAATTGAGGTGTTTATACCATGACAAGCTCAAGCGGGCGATCATCGACACTTAGGAAGCATTTTAGAAGAAGCTGCGATAATAATGCTATCTTGAATATGCCAAGAACAAAGCAAAGGCAAAGTTACGTAGGTTAGTACAAAAAGGGAAAATGTGAGAGTACGTGAAGAAATTTCTCGATTTTGTATTGCAAGTAAAGGACTTGAGTGACTAAGAAGCCTTATTTGCATCAATGGATGAGTTAAAGCCACGGGCAAAGCAAGGGATTTAAGCTGAGATATGTCAGACCTTACATGAGCCATAACAGTTGTCAAGGTCTAAATTAAGGTTTGCCCATCTTAACCCAAAGAGAAGGTTGACAATAAAAGAAAGAAGCATAGTGAGTCAAAGGGACAGGTTGAGTGAAAGCCAACACATCATTAGGTTAAGGCAATTGTCAAGGGAATGGGCAAGGAAAGGAAGCTCATCAAATGTTTCTTTTGTATGAGATCACACTAGACAAGGGATTGCCCCAAGGATAATGAAAATCCTTTCTCTTATCCTTGTAACTCTATTAAAAAAAAAAGGAATAATGCTTTATAAAATTCTTTAATTATTCAAGAAAATTCAAATAATCCATATTCTTTTATAACGTTCAATTGAATTCCTGTACTACTATTTTTGATCTAATAGATACTTATGACTAACAATTGTCTAATTATTATCAATCAAAAAATCAATTGTCATTTTTATGCCACATGATGTTAATGTGAAAGGTGAAAAATATCATATAACCATATAATAATACTACATTAGCATATCATGTCATCATCTATGATGGCATGTTAACATGCCACATCAATGGGAAAAATTCCTATAAATATTACATGCGAGAAAAATTCAAAGGGCTTCAACAGTGCCAAAATTGAGTTAGATATGTTTTTTTAATATATTAAATAGATAGATGAATTTATCTCTTAAGACATGTGTGTCAAAGGCTTTCCTAAGAAAAATTCATTGCCAACAATTCTTGATGATTGATCTTGCAAGAAAGTACAATTACGAGAGAATTCCACTTCTAATGTGGCCTTAATGGGGGATTCGATGGTTGTGTACAACAACCCTTTATTCAAAAACATTTTAATGCATTCAGATGGTGATGATTAATCTTCAAACGAGAACATGGATTCTAAAGATTGGTCAAGGGATAAGACTAGTAATTTTAATGCTAGTGATTTGGAAAGCTCTAAGAATGAAGTACATAAGCTAGATGATTTTTTATTTGATATGATTAATGGTATTTCTTCGATCAAAATATCAAAGTGAAAATAAGAAGAACTAGTTAAAAGATGGTAAAAATCTTTGATTGTAAGAATTCTAGGGTGTGCCATCATGTACAAAACTTTGTGCAAAAAACTGGCAATTTTATAAGCACCAAAAGGAAATTACAATGAGTCAAATATTGATAATGAGATTTTCTGGTGAAATTTATCCCAATGCACTTCTTGAAGGCCCTTGGGTATTATAGGGTCATTACTTAACAGTGAATTCTTGGACTCCATCTTTTTCTCGAAGGACTCAAGATTTGAAGATTGTGGTTGTGTAGGTTCATTTCCCTAGTGTCTTCAGCATCTGTACCATAAATTAGTCTTGAGACAAGTTACATCTCTTATTAGGCATCTAATTAAGATTGATTACTATTAGCTTTATAATTGATCCTTTCTTTTAATATGACAAAAACTAATTATCAAAATATTGAATGCCTAAACCATTTAGACTTTAAAGTAAACCCCATGACTTTGATTGGCAAATAGGCTAAGTAGTTAAGTTCAATATTTGTTAAGAGGCTAAAACTAACTTGAAGCATCGAGACCTCGAGAGAGGGAATCGAGATTAGTTTGTTTATATATGTCTGAGGAAACAGCTAGAGGAAGAAGGTGTATCAAGACTACTTTGAACTGTATTGACACTCTACTCAAAAAGAGTTATATTTCCAAAGAAAATACTGAAGTATTGAGAAAGAAAGCATCAAGTATCGAGACAACTTTTCAATAGTGTAGAGTTTCAGAAAGTAAGGATTTGTGTATTAAAACACGCTTTAAGAATTTCGATACCTAACCTTTAAACTTCATATTCCAGAAAAGAAGTCTAAATGTATCAAGAAGGAAGATCTTTAATATCGAGACAACACCTTCAGAGAGTGAACAACAAAAACGAAGTGCTTAAATATTAAGGCACATTACATCAATATCAAGATTAAAACTTTAAGATTCAAAATTCAAAATGGCCAAGTAAATTGTTATCGAGATCAATTTGCAAGAGTATCAAGATGACATCTCATGAGGCTAATTCCAAAAAGCAAACTGAAATGTATGCAAACTTGGGGAATATGGTATCGAGACAAGGCTTAGTCAAAATTATGCATGGAGGATAAAAGTATTGAGAAAGGCATCTAAAGTTTTAAGCTATCAGCAAGCCAGGAACTTAAAATATTGAGACTCAGTACACAAGTATCAAAATCCCTTCAAACAAGTTAAAAAAAGACAAGGATAATGGCCAAAATTTTGAAATTCCAAAGCCTAACAACTAATTTAAGGTCTCTAAGTCTAAAAGGAATGTTGAAACTCCTTTATGGGTTGAGAAAGTACATTGGGAAGAAATCCTGGGCAATAGTGAATCCTTCAAGAGAAAATTCCTCATTCTCATTCTTCGAACTTAATGTTCTCATCTTTTGTTAATTGTTAAGTTGAACTCCAACCCCTTCATCAAGACTTCAAGATCCTCTCTTCGATATTCATTATTGTATTCTGTCTATTTAGAGGCAAACTCCTTGAGCATCACTCTCATTCTTTGTAATCTCTTGTAAAGATTATACCTTACCCTTGAAAAGGTAGAGAGCTTAGAAGTGGTTATACCTTAACCCTTGAAAAGATAGTTGTATAGGTTCTGCTTGATCCTTTAAAAGGCAAGTGATAGGTTCTGCTTGATCCTTAAAAAAACAAGTGATAGATTCTGTTTGATCCTTGAAAAGCAAGTGTAACGATTATGCTTGAACCCATGAAAAAGCTCTTTATATAGGTTATACTTCAGCCTTGAAAGAGTATTTGAGTTAGTGGATTTCTACCTCTTTGATGAGCTAGGGGAGAAAATGTATGCATTAAGGCCAAACTTTTATAAATCTTTTGTGTCTTTTATGCTTGCTTGATTTTTTATTTGTGTTCTTACTTGTTCATCATTTCAAAGCTTTCCAACATAGGTCACTCAAAACTCTTTGTGCTTGATTTCTAAAGGCTTCTTGTGTTTGATTTGCAAAAAAGTTTTTAATTTGCACAAAAAAAGGGATTTTTCAAAGAGATTTCAAAATACTCAATTTAACCCATCTTGAGTTTATTCCTTTGAACTTAACGATTCTAACAATTACGATACAAGAAAAGAGAAATGTGGGAAATTTACTTGCATATGAATTGAACTTGATATTTCTAAACCACTTTTGCCCAAGTTCTTTCTTAATGAACAACCACAACCATTTGAATATCAGGGGCTTCCTCGTGTTTGCTTCACATTTATGGTCATTTAAAAAAAGTTTGCACTAGTAAACCTCCAACACCAATTAAAGTTAAGGAGAGAGGAGAACAAATAACAACTCCATGTAGGAAGAATCACCATTTGTATGTAAATATTATTTACTAGTAAGAAATTGTATGGAGGGGAAACTAAACAAGGCATTAATTGGAATGCAAATTTTGGAACGCAATCTAACCAAGGATCTCGATATTTAGTATTACTAGATGAAAATGGAACTGAAATTAAGACTATGAGAAAAGTTAACTTATTTGGAAAATCTTCCTTCCATGGAGAAAATTCTTCTACCAGGACCAATCATAAAGAGGCTAGAAAGGAAATCTTAATCAGCATGGGAAATCTTGTTAATTTGAAATGTTTCACGTAAAGGAAGGGTCATTTTTTTGACAAAGATAAACAAATGGGGAATGCCTCCAAAGGCTCCAATGTTGGAATTATAGACAAACCCATAAATGATGGTCTTTGGTTAGCGTTGGAGTTTAAAGCTAAAGGAAAAAGAGTTTACTCAGACGTGGGGTGAAATAAGGAATCAAATCCAAAACCTATACAAAAAAAAGGTCTGTAAGGAGGTAAGTCTTGTCATTATTGAAAAGTTAAGTGAACCCTTTCCCTAAAGGTCAAACAATAAGAAAAAGTCAATCATATCTGAACCCTTGCAACTTATGCAAGATGAAAATGTTTTGTCATAGATAGTAACATTGAACTCTTGAAAACATTCTACAATCAAGATAGCTCACCCTTCGAATGTGAAACCCAACACTCCCATGTCTTCTTTACAAAGTCAGGCATCACGTCTTGCAGCTAAGAAAATGGGAGGTGTTGTTATTCATTGAACAAAAAGAAAATCTCTAGATAAAAAGGGGGTAGTTTTAATTGGTTGTGTGGTAATTAAAAAGAAGGCTAAACCAAAATCCTCAAATTCATTTTCTTGGTTAAAAATGGATCAAAACTAAGGACTAGTTCTTCATGAACTGAGGTCAAGTTTGTCGTTGTCTCCAGGTGCAATCCTGGTTTTAAGATAAATATGATGACTAATGGGACAAGAAAATCTAAGTAAGTGATAACTCTATGATATAGAGTTATTTGGACTTAATTTTGATAGTAATTTAGCTTAGTTCTTGTAGTAATACATAGAAATTAGTAGATTTTATTTAATTATTTTAAATTATTTATTTTAAGTGAGTCCATCTAATCATGTTTAATTTTTTGCTTAATTTGGTGTTAATATGGTTAAGATAGGTTGTTATTGATTTATTTGTGCATTTGTAGGTGTTTGAAAGAAGAATTTTAATGAAAGAAGGAGAGCAATTTTAAGGTGTAGACTTTCACTACACATGTTTTTGTATTTCAATCATAACTTTCTCTATATAGCTCCAAATGAAACAATTCTTGGACCATTGAAAGATAAGAGAAAAATCTACAACTTTTATGTTTAGCACTTTGCCCATTTCAGCCTGGAAGATGGTTAAAAATCTTTTCAAAGTTGACGTACTATACCAGTCCCAAAGTAATTGAAGTTTCTGTTAATTAATTGGAAAAGGTTGCGACTTACATAGTTTGGCGAGGAAATTCTAGCTGACATTGACTTCTTTCTCCACCCAACTTGGCCTAACTTCAAAGCCTATGAAAACAACCTTTTGGAAGACTTTTAGGGAAAAAGAGAAGAAAATGAAGAAACACCAAATTAACAACTAAGAGTCAAGTTACAAGATTCATTGAAGCTAAAAAGAATTTTAAGGATTCAAGGAGATTTAGAGATCAAGAGTACAACACCTGAGTTTTTCTATCTTTTCTTTTATTCCCTTATTTTCTTGGTTTTGTTCTTATTGTTTAAATTTTATTCAATGATGATGTGTGACTTGATAAGGAACTGAATTTTTAATCTAAGATTATGATTGAACTCAATATATAGTCTGAATTATTTATCTCTCTTTTGATTGTGTTTGATAGATTTAGGTTGTTTATTTTATTTTGTTCTTAATGCTTTTAATTGCATGGCCATTAATTCGATTGAATTGGAAACCTAGGTTAAATCTTGACGAAGGAGATTTAGGGAGACTTTGAATAAAATAGCGTATGATCGAATACACTTAGTTAATTAGGTGATTTGATTTGCATATATGGTAGACATACGCCTATAAGCTATACGTAGCTAAAATTAGAGCACAAACTTAATGAATCTTTCTTCAATGTAATTTGTATAAACATATACTAAATTAATTGAGAGAGATATTTTTATAAGAAACTTGATAGAGACTTGTAAATAATATAAAAATCTAGGTTTGCAACTTAATCTATTAAACTAAGTTAAGAAAGAGAGACAAGATTCAGATGAAATATTGAAGGATATCATAATCTTACGTCTGGTAGTCACTCACATTTAGTAAAATAAATTTGCATAGATTTTATATTAGTTTTAGTTTTAATTTTCCTTTTTAATTTTAATTGTTTAGATAAAATTAAAGTGTATTAATTTTAGTAGTCAGCAATAAGGATTAATTCAATTCTCTACAAGATTGACACTCTACTTATCTCAATATTATTTTTTATTATTTGGATCATCTTTTGGAAAATTATTTCCTCCATTACTAAAATTATAAAAATTATATAAGTACCAATTCTCTAACATTTTTAGACGTTTGAAAATAATAATATTCATTAATTGTATATAACATCAAAAATTTAAGTTTCAACATAAAATATATGATATAATAATAAAATACCTAAACTCTATACATCAATCAAAATTAATAATCCTACATAATAAAAACATTCTACATAATAATAAAACATATCATTAATTATCCTACAAATTCATACCGCATGTATAATTAAAAACATTCAAAAAAATACAACAAACATTTTACAAATATAATCCAAAATAGTAAAATCTACTGGTTATATAATTAATCATCCTACATAAACTTACTAGCAATAAAATTAATCATCTTTCATAAAACCTACTAGGAATATAGTTAATTATCTTACATTATGGTTCCTACATATATAATTAAGCATCCTACAAATATCCAACATACATCCTGCAAATCAAAAATTCTAATCGTTAGCCCCATAAAAGATGAAATTGTCTGGCCAAGCTCTTTTCAGATTGTCACTCATGACTATGAATGCCCCTGCTTACTTCTTATACTCCATTAAATAATCAAATATAGAGATAAGAAAGTGCAAATCATACCCATCCTTACTCATCATTTGAGCATATAGAAAACTATCATCGATTTTATCATCACTTAGCCTTTTGATAGCAAATGCAATCTCTCTCAATTTTTTTGACATGAATATTATGCTGTCATCTTTAAAAGACTGACTACGCGATCTTTTGCATCCAGATCTTGATGATGAAGTTCATATTGATGAAGATGATTATCTCCCTCTCATCTCCTCATCAATAACCTTGTCCAAGTCTATGGGCATTGCATCAGCTTTGATATTAGTCTAAAAATCTATATCAGCAACTGATTTGGCAAAGTTCCCAATTGCAATATCTTTTTCAACAATTAATGCCATTTCATTAAACATGTCAATCTTTTTGTTGATGAATGATTCATGCTTAGGACGAGCCAACAATTATATTAAAAACAGAATTAACTTTCTAATCTGCAATATGAAATTAAGAAAAAGTACATACAAATCGTGACTTCATCCTCATACACCTATTTGTTTGTAGTGATCATCTTGACGTTGCCAACCCACGCAAATCCACTCTTGGCTAAAATTTTTTAGATAGTATTTCATGTATTTTTCACTATCTTATGATGATTTTCCACATGATTTGTCTGACATTGAAAATTAATATTTTTATTTATAGCTTGCACTATTCAAGTGTACAAGGAGGCCTTAATAGCATTGGAAGGCCTATTTCCTTTCTAAGCCTTATCAGCAAAGATCTCAAGTAACATATGTTCCATAGTTTTTGTTTACCTAAATTGCTTTGGCTTTACCATCTCTACCATAATGATTTTTATTGAAAACAAATAAGTCACAAAAAAATACAACAAACAATCATACATAAACATATATGCTAAACCAATAATAAAGAAAAAAGTACAAAAAATGTTAACAGCAACTTAAATGTTCAATACAACAATTTCAAATAAGTCAAAATGTACATAATATAAACCTTAGCAACATATCAACGTTCAAAACATAAACTAGAAAACAGAAATCAAAATAAAAATTACATTCTCCTAGCCCCATAATCAATCAACATAGCACATGCAATTTCATCTCTATTGGTCATCCATTCTCTAGTTACTTCTCTTTCTTCACAAGCTGTTGGAATAATTCTTATTGTTTCAAACTCTGTGTCATCTACTGATAATTGATTAAGTAAGTCACTAGGATCAACTCCATTATGTGGTTATGGAGGATACAACAATATAAACTGATATCTACTTGTGTGTCTTAATTCCAAAATGGTTCAAAATCTTACACACGAAAACGTTTCTTCAAAATCTCAAATACTCTTTCAATAGTTGTTCACAATGACAAATGGTGAAGATTAAAAAGTTCCTTCTCATTTTCAGGACAAATATTACTAAACTTTTTCAAATGTTATTGAACACCTGTATATGGACTTTTAATTCCATTCTGAATGCCATATCTAATATCAGCAAGATAATATTTGCCTGCAAGTTTACAAACATTATATTATTGCTAAATAAATTAGTTATCAAATGAATGACAATTTTTAAATTTTTAAAGTTCATTATCTAACCTTTCGAAATTCTAAATTCACTTGGCCTTGAAAATGCATCACTCAAAATATGAGAATCATGTGCACTGCCTTACCAACCAGCAAGTGCAAAGATAAATTTCAAGTCGAAATTGATTGTAGCTAATACATTTTGTTTGGTTCCCCTTTTTCGACCATAAAATCTTCCTTGAATCTCAAATGGCACAAATGCACGAACATGAGTACCATTTAATGCTCCCACATAATCCTATTATTATTGTATAAGTTAATTATAATTTTTTTTATACAAATAAAAAAGGAAAAAAAGAACTAACTAACACTAATTTGTGCCTTAAAGTATGGATAAAATCTATGATTAGTCCTTATCTCAAATGGAATGGAAGCATCAGGCAGCCTAATCATATCCTTATGTAATTTCAAAATTGCTTTCAAGACAATTCTAAAGCATTGATGAATTGTCTCAATTGATCTAAAATATCTTGATCTAATCACTTGCAAGCTTACATTATGATCGATTATATGCAAAAGTATAATCACTTGTTTTCTCACAAACACATATCTACTTAATTGTAACAAATTGTTCCTATTAAGAATGTCACACAACTTAAAAAATGCTAGTGGTCTTATCCTAATTTGATTCATACAATGGAGATCATCTCGATATAAAATACTATTAATGTACAACTCTATCTCTTGATCTCAATTGACACTAGGCTCACTGGGTATATAGTTCTTTGATTTATATCTTTCAATAAAAACAACTCCAAAAGCTGATACTAGTGCAGCTGCACTCATATCTACTGCATACAAAGATCTTTTATCTATCTACAAGACATAAATATAATATCACATATATATGTTTAAAGAAATCACCAAATAGAGCTGCTAGAAATTACAGCACAAAACAAGGGATAAAAAAGAACAACAACCTAGCAAAGACAAACCGAATTAGGATCTACAAAGCCTTGAACTCATACTGCTCATTGGTACTTAAGTTTCCCCTTTAAAACAATACTTTTTGATCCATAAATAGAAAACACTTGGATGAAATTGCTCTATAGGCTATTTATCTCGATGAATACAGAATAAACTTTTAGTGACATGAAAATGAAAATGGTGCCAGAATCTAAACAAAATCAAAAGATAAAGAGAGAGATCATAAAACCATTCAATCTCTAATATTAATTAGAACCTAGATGCATTGCCGATATATAGATCACTCAGCATTCACCCACAACATAAACTCAAGGTACATACTATTTCAACCATTTCAAACATACTAACCACTTTTAATAGTTAATACACTAGAATAACTTTTGAATGCATATTGAATTTTTTTAAATAAAAAAAAGTAAACAAAAACAAAAGCCAAACAATACAAAAGAGAGAAACATAAGGTGGTAAGGTGAGACAAAATGCAAAGCCAGATAAGATGATAAGAAAATTCTTAGGAAAATACGGATATGCAAAATGCTACTTATCTTTCTCTCAAGTGGATATATTTCTCATATTGCATCATGGTGCAAAGTAGAAGATAAGGATTCTCATATCAGAATTACCACATGTAGCTAAACCTTTGGGTGGACGGGGGGAGCTACTTCATAAATATTAAAAGAACCAAAACTTTGTAATAAATATTGAAAGAATATGAGAGAGGGAGGGAGATAGAAAACTAGTCATGGATCATGCATACACCAATAGGCATTACTACTTTCTCAAACAATTACCTTCAAGTATTGTTAATGCCAACATGACACCAACTAGTGTGCTTACATGATACAAAAAAAAATTGTAACTGACTTGTTGATTGTAAGTAAAAGAAACTCAAAGCCTCAGATTCATCCTTGCTCTAAACTTTCAAATTTAGTCAAACTTAATATAAAGCTATAACTTTAAATAGCATATCAACACCCAACTAAAAAGGATTCTGGGTTAATTTTTGAAACTACAAAGTCATTAACTTTCAAACATCTGAGTGTTTAATAAAGAATTGTTTCAATTTCAAAACTCCAACAACCCCATTATTTTCTTAATAGTCTAATCCCATCATCAAATCACCAAAATCCTAGACACAAGCAAAAACATATGTAATTACAATCACCTTAAACAAAATTTAAGCTTAACTTTAAATGAAAGATTATGTAAACTGAGTCAAAAATCATAACCAGTAACAAGCAAATTTGAAGAATATGAAAATCACCTAGATACCCAACAACCGACCCCCATATAAGTAGGAACCTCATAACGTACAAACACCTCAAAAATCACAGATCCTGAATATTTTTTGCTCAATCATGGATAACCTAAGGAAATTTCACATTTGAAAGAGAGGAAAGAGAGTCAAGCATACCTGGCTAGTGGAAGATAGATTTACTGTCAAAGGTGTTAGTCTCGTTAGAGTGCTAAAAAAGGGTAAATAGCAATATAAATTTTAAGGTAAGCCTTTATGAGCTTGTAGAGCTCTTAATCAACTAGAGAAAAGAAGGTTTAAAACTTGTTAAAATTAAAGGACAGTAAGTAAAGAAAGCTAGAGAGAAATGGACACTGCACGAGCATTTATAGTGGTTCGATCCATTTGACCTATATCCATTACCTTGATTTCTTAGTCAAAGATTTTCAACCCAACTTCACTATACTAGTGAAATTAACAGCTTCCACCAAGCTTTTAAAAGGTGAGCTTCTAACCCAAGCTCTAATCCCTTACTGTTAGCCTTATAGTGTTTCCCATACTCTAATTTACCAAAAAGGAAAAGAAAAAAAAGTATAAATAATCACCTTTGCTGATATAAGATGAATACAATCAAGCTCAAAAACTTTTACAAGAATAGGAATTAAGAATAAGCGTGTTGGAGAAGGTTGTTTTGCTTTTTGCTCAAAATAGGCTTTTGATGCTTTTGTCTCATACTTCTTTGACTGTTGGAGCTTCTTTTTATACTTGGGGAGTTATATTTTGCTCTTTAAGATAATTTCTAGCCCTTAAGAACAACTCTGATGCCATTCTTTCCATATTTTATCTTCTAGTATTTAAATTTAAATAAGTAGACGGAGCTTCGCTAACTAGTTACTAGCAAGCTCTAATCGATTAGCTCTTCTCTGACTTGTATTGTTTGGTACGCTTGTTTGTTGTGTTAACTAAGTAAAGGAGACTCTAATCAATTAAGAAATCTCTGTTTTCAAAGTTCTCTATCCGACAGACTTCCTTTAGTTGGTTAACCCTTCTTTTAACTAATTAAAGCATTACTTCCTTCAACCTTAACTGATTAACATTAACTTTAATCAATTAGAAAATATTCGAATTTGAATTTATCTATTTTGGCTCCCTTCAACGGTCAAACTTATTTCAAATTTGGATTTTGGCGTTTGAAGGTATTGAGGTCTTATGCTCTAATCGATTATACCAATCCCTTAACTGATTAACATTCCTTTATTTTCAACTTTCAGTACCTCCTTAATCAGTTGAGCTTGTTGCTAACTGATTAAGGCTTTTTTGTTTTGCTTTTACCCAACACCCAATTATGCCTTAACTGGTTAAAGCTCATTGTTAATCAGTTACTAATGTTCTATTTTCACTAGTCACTTTCTTTTTTTATTTTTTTAATTAATTAACTCTTTTTTAAATCTAGCAGGCATCTTGACTTGCCTTTAAATAACAAATTTGTCAGGGGAATTAAACTATATCTTGTGCACTTAAATAGTAAAGTTTGACATTAATGAACAATGAATACTTTTGTTATCATAAAAAACATATGGAGTCAACATTCTCCTCCCTTTTTAATGTTCACAAAATAGTTCTAGATTAAGAGTGCAATGTCTTTAACACAATAAACTCTATGTTAGATTTAAGGATTGCTCCCCGTAAATATATGCTCCCCTTTAATATATGCATTGAAAAAATATAAGATATATAAAAAATATTCTATATGTATGTGCATAAATTTTTCACACTCATCAGCGGTATATTATCATCAATGGCTCATAATAATTCAACAGCTCACTTCAGTCAATATAATTCGTAAGTAGAAGCATGCCACAATTCATGAAAGTTAATATAAACCCAAACGAACATAACATAATCATAAACTCATAAATATAGACCCTTAAAGACATAGCTAATAACTAAGTTTGTTCTCGTAACTGGTTCTTACTTCCTAGTCGATTCCTACTCCTTAAGTTTCTCCCTCTTTTTGTCATTATCTAAAAAGGAATATTCTACTTGAGTTTAGTTTCCATTAGAGTCTGAGGAAGGTGAGGACTCATTAGTGCTAAAATGCATTTTCAAAGGCTGAGGGGAGGAGTTGGAGGAGGAATCAGAGGATGAGCATAAAAATGTAAAAGCTGATGAGATGATCTAAGGTGTTTCAGGATTAGAGGGCTGTTTAATAGTTGTCAATGCCAATTTAGCAGATTTTCTTCTTTTGGAGGTGGTGGTCTTTGTAGCCATTATCTTTTTGCCTTTCCCAAAGGGATTCTTAGAGACTAATCCAGTAACTATTGTCTTACCCTTGTCCTGAACTTGCTGTGTTACAATCCTTTCTATTTTCCTTTGTTTGATTGGGCATTTTGCTCTATCATTTCTCTTATTTTTTACTAGTTAGCTTTAGCTTCTTTGAGCAATTTAGCAATGAGTTTTGACACTTCTATCTTTTCAAATTGTTAAGTGATTTCTCTTTTTCTCTTGCTACTGCTATTTCTCCTTCATTCAAATTTTTTTTTTTCATTTTTGGTTTTTTCTTTACTTATTTTTCTTGATCATTCCTTTTTGTTATTTTTCCACCTTCTTTTTCCTTTTCAATTCCCACACCTATTTCTGCTCCAAGATTCACTTCATCATTTTGATCCATGTTATCATTCTCAACTTTTTTTTTCTCGTTTTCCTCGTTATGGTCAGATGCAAGAATTTCAAACTACTTTGTGGTAGGTCTTTTCCTTGAGGCACTTATAGCTGTAGCTTGATTTTCTAGAGTAGGGGACTTAGCTTCTTTGTCTTTGAAAATGAGATCTTTAAGGTGTAGTAGCCTTTCCTTAATTTTAACCATCTTCTTAGCTTGTTCAGTCAACTTTTCATCAATTTTTATTAAAAGATTGATCATTGTTTCACTATAAAAGGGGGTTGGCTGACTCT
Organism: Theobroma umbraticum; assembly: GCF_002168275.2. Taxonomy (NCBI): domain Eukaryota; kingdom Viridiplantae; phylum Streptophyta; class Magnoliopsida; order Malvales; family Malvaceae; genus Theobroma; species Theobroma umbraticum. The sequence continues at coordinate 3,849,854 of NW_018397269.1, forward strand.
TGAGTGAGGTGTGAAAGGAGTTTCTGTGTAAGGGGGGATTGGGAAGCCTATAATAGACTTGATGTATTTTTCCTCTCTAACTTGTATCTCATCTTTAACACACAACCTAAGAAGATTCCTTGATCTTTGCTTTTCATTAAATCGGTCTGAAGCTTTATATTCCAAATTCTCTTTTTCTTAACAAAAGATGAGATAATTCTTTCAGTCATAAATCTGGCTACATTAAGAGGAATCTTGTTGAAAGCAGACTCCATTAACCAGAGATCTTGAGCGCTCACATATTTAAAGCTATTTCTTCTGTCATGTAGTGTAAAAGCAATGAAGTAGTGAAAAATTCTTAGTTGTGCATTCTTGATACCTCTTGCATAACTTCTGGAGGGGAATTTTCCCTTTTTACTAGTTATTATTTCCTAAATAGGGCTAGGGCCATATTTTTATGATCCTGAATTCTTCTATCTTAAATTTTGTTTCTAGAAACTCTCTTAAATCTTTGGTAGAAATATAAAATTCTTTGCCACTCAAAAAAGCATTCAAGCCATCTTCTATAAACTCTTCTAGATTTACCAATTCATTCTTATTTAGTGCAACACTAGAGTAAAATTCTTTAACCAATGTTGGACTAAATGCACTATCTATAAACGTGCTTAAATCTTTCAATTTTAACTCATCAAAATACCTTAGCAGATCAGCCTTAACATTAGGTACTTCATCAAAGCTAAGCTAGTTGAGATATTTACCACATGAAATAGTTGCATTTTCTATCTTTTTAAACTTATTTGCATGTGTCTTATTCTTAAACCTAGAGTTTGAAGTGTTACCTTTCCCGATGGTAACCCTTGCTGTAATAGATCTTTTTATTTTTGCTAACATTTTCCTTTGCATTTCTTTTCTTGTTTTGATTAAAGATCCTTGAATGATTTTGCTTTCTTTTTTGGTGGTAGGGTAGAGGAATCCTCGACTACTCTCTTCTTTTTCCCTTTATCTTTAACCTTGGAAGTGAGAAAAGTTTGAGCCATGGTTTGCCAATGGGGAGAATTTAGGGTTTTTCGAGTTTTAGAGGTTGAGGAGAAAGTGATTGGTTTTTAGAGAGTTTGGAATTTTAAGGGTTTTGATTTTCTAGAAGATAGGCCTTCTAAGAAACTAAAGAGTTTTTGAAGTAGAGTTTAATAATTGGTTAACCCACATTTTGAGTAGAAGGTTTCCCATACCTCTCATTTTTCATTTTTTTATTAAAATTTTCCCACATATTCCATTGACTAAGGTGCTTTAATCGATTAGAGTAGGCCTTAACTGATTACTATGTTTCTAACTTGGAACCTTTCTAACTGCTAAACTTGTATTAACTGGTTAAGGGAGCTTTTAACTGATTAATACCTCATTAACTTAGGTTAACTACCTCAACATAAAATTGTATTAATTGATTAGGGAGGTCCTTAACTGATTAATATGAATCTTATCTTCCTTTTACGGTCCCTTTAACTAATTAGAACATTTTCTAATCAATTACACCAAGAGATAAACACAATCATCATGATATATGTCATCAAAAATATATTCAATTCAACTTAGTCACACTTCATTAACATCTAGCATTCCTAATTCTTTTCTAATTCTACAATCTTGATCTTCACTCAATGGTTTTGTGAAAATATCAGCAAGTTAATGCATGGGATCTACAAATTTTATTTTAATATCTCCTTTAAGCACATGATCTCTAATGAAATGATGTCTAATTTCTACATGCTTAGTTTCAGAATGTTGAATAGGATTTTTGGAGATATTTATGGCACTCATGTTGCCATAATATATAGGAACTTTATGTATAGTCATTCCAAAATCATTTAGTTGTTGCCTAATCCATATATTTAACCACAACAACTGCCTACTAAAATATATTCAGCTTTAGCAATTGATAAAGCAATAGCATTTTGTTTCTTGCAAAACCAAGACACAAACATGTTTCCAAGGAATGACAAGTACCACTAGTGCTTTTCCAATCAGATTTGCTACCAGCAAAATCAGCATTGAAATAGCCAAAAAAATTAAAAGATGAACTTTTTGGATACCATAGGCCTAAACCTTGAGCATCTAAGAGATATCGAAAAATCCTCTTCACTACAATCATATGTGATTCCTTAGGACTTGATTGGAATCTTTCACATAGGCAAACACTAAACAAAATATTAGGTTTACTTATTGTTAAATAAAGAAGTGAGCCAATCATACCTTTATAGAATTTTTGGTCCATATCATTTCCTTTATCATCCTTTTCAAGGCTTGTGAAGGGACTCATAGGAGTTCCAATTGATTTCATATTCATCCCACCAAATTTTTTCAACATTTCTTTGATATATTTCTCTTGATTGATGAATTTTCTATTTTCACATTGCTTGATTTGTAGACCAAGAAAGCATTTTAACTCTCCCATCATGCTCATTTCAAATTATCCTTGCATTTGCTTGGCAAAATTCTCACACAACCTTTCACTAGTAGCACCAAACAAAATATCATCAACATATATTTGAATAGCAATCAAATTAGTTTCATTTTTCTTAATGAACAAAGTATTATCTACACTTCCCCTAGAATATCTTTTTTCAATTAAAAATTGTGAAAGCCTTTCATACCAAGCTTAGGAGCTAGTTGTAATCCATATAAGGCTTTAAGCAATATATACACCTGATCAATTTTGTCAAAGACTTCAAAACTAAGGAGCTGTTCGAAATATACTTTTCTTGCATAAATCTATTAGGAAATGCACTCTTCACATCCATTTGAAACAATTTATAATTCATATTGCATGCATAGGCAAGTAAAAGTCTAATAGCTTCTAATCTAGCTACTAAGAGAAAGGTTTCATCATAATCAATACCTTTTTCTTGATGTACCCTTGAGCAACTAACCTTGCTTTGTTCCTGACCACATTTTCTAACTTATCCTTCTTTTTCTTTAATTCCCATTTTGTACCAACAATTAGATGCTTGGTTAGCCTTGGAACTAAGATCCAAACCTTGTTCCTTTCAAATTGGCCAAGTTCCTTTTGCATGGCAATGGCAATCATCCAACTTTTTTCCTTTTCAACTTCCTTAAAGGTCTTTAGTTCCGCTTGTGATATGAATGCAAGATATTCACAAGCCTCTCTTAATCCTTTTTTAGTTTTACACTTTCCGAGGGATCACCAATGATTTGTTCCTGAAGATGATTTTTTACAAATCTCCAACTTTTAGGAATATTGTTATGCTATTCTTTAGTTCTTTGCAAGTTCTCTAGTGGTGGTTCTTCCTCATTTTTCTCCTTAGAGCTCTCTTTATCATTTACTTTGTTGTCCAAATCCATCTTCTTTATTTTTTTTAGTATCATCTGCATCATCATCATAAAACACTACCTTACTTTGTGCAGCATGAGTCTCATAAAAAAAATATGAATCGACTCTTTTATAACTAGAGTTTTTTTGGTAACTGATAACTCTATTATATAGAGTCATTTTGACACATTTTGAAGGCTTAGGTAACTAGATCTTTGAGATTTTAGGTTCAAATTTTAATATTTTAGGTGTTTTTCTAGTTTAAGTTTGATTACATATTGAGTAGTTAATTTAATTTATTTTAATTAAATTTTATGTTATTTTATTTTAAATTACTTTAAGAGTAGTTATTACTAGTTTCTTTTATTGCTTTTATAGGAAATTTGATGAAAAGGCTCATTTGATGAAAATTCGTGCAAATATGGTGATAGCTTTATTCATATATATATTTTTATTTTAACCATATCTCTTTCTACATAACTTTAAATAAAGTGATTCTTGAACCACTAGGATTTTATGAGGAAGGGCTACAACTTTTATGTTTACCACTTTTCCTAGTTCTAATTGGATAAAGGTCAAAATATTTTTCTAAGTTGGAGTACTACAGCAATATGCGTGGACAGAATATGATGCAGTATTTGGATCATATCTTGCAATCCAAAAATCCAATTGACATGATTATTAAGCCATTAGAAAGCTAAGAGACAAGGATACCTTTCATGTTTACCACTTTGCCTAGTTTAGAGCAAATCAAGGTGAAAATCATATTCAGATTTGATAAACCGCTACATCACTAGGAGAATAAGGCTGCAACATTGGTGAAAGGAAGCTCACCATACATTTTCCTGAGAACTCAGCACTGTAGCACCGAAGCAGTAGCACCACAGTGCTATTGTAGCAAAAATCCAACTCTGTAGCACCAAGAAATCAATGCCGCAAGCCAACAACAAAGCAAGAAAACAAGAGAATTGGAAAAAAAATTAAGATCATAAGGCTGCAATAATTAGTTTTTTTCCCTATTTTTATGTTTTTTTTAATTTTCTTTGATTTGGATTCATGGCTAAATTTCTTTGGATGTTGTTTTTATTTGTTATTATGAGCTATATTATCTTTTCTAAGATTGTGGTGGATTTCAACATGTAGTTTGAATATTAATTTCTCTTTTATTTATCATGAATGGGTGTAGTTTTGCTTATTCAAATATGTTCTTAATGCTGTTGATTGTCTGACCAATAATTAACTGATCTGTGAATCTGATTGAAACTCAGTAAAAAGATTTTAGATTGAACTAAGGTTTAAATAGTGTATGTTCACATCACTTAGATAATCTAATTCGCGATTCGAGTAGACATACGCTAATTGTCATACATAGCCACATTAGGACATTTGCTTAATGAATTAACTTTAATTGATTCCTCTAGATATATAGTGAACTAATTAAGTTAGGTATTTATACGAGCAACTTAACAAAGACTTGTCCATAGCTTTAGATTCTAGGTTAGTAAAACCACCCAATAAAGATAAATAACAAGAAAAGTTAGTATCAGATGAAATGCTGAATGACCATAATCCTAGGTCTTTAATATACTGCTTTTCTCAACTTATTTAGTTTGTTAGTTAATTTAGTATTTATTTTAATTTTATTTTAATTAATTCTCAGTAAATTTTAATTACTTAAATAAGATTGATTTGTTATAAGATTTTAGTACTTAGTAAAAATTTAGGAACAAATCTTCTTGAGAACGATCCTTTTCTTCATCACTATATAACTTGTTCAATTCGTATACTTGCATGTGCAAAATTTGACAATATTAAATGTTTTATATGCTTTACAGTTCAATGCATAACCTAAGAAAATAACCGTATCACTTTTAGCATCAAACTTTCCCAAAGGGTGTTTTTCGTTATTCAAAACAAAACATTTGCATCCAAAACTCCTTAAGTAAGAAATATTTGGTTTTTTTCCTTTGTAAAGCTCATAGGGGGTTTTAGAAATCATAGCTCAATGGAGACTCTATTCAAAATAGAAGTTAAAGTGTTCACAACTTTAGCCCAAAAATATTTTGGTAAGTTGTTTTGACAAAGCATTGTCTTGCCAATTCTTTTAAAGTCCTGTTTTTTCTTTCAACAACTTCATTTGTTGTGGAGTTCTAGGATCAAAAACATTGTGGTCAAAACCATTTTCTTTGCAAAATATTTTAATATTGTCACTTTCAAATTCACCACCATAGTTATTTCTAACAATAACAATGGTAAAACCTTTTTCATTTTCAACTCTTTTATAATGTTTAACAAAAGTTGGCAATGCATCATCTTTATGAACAAAAAACTATACCCATGTATATCTAGAGTGATTATCTATAATAACAAAGCCATATGACTTGCCTCATCAACTAACAACGGTAATAGGTCCAAACAAGTCAACATGCAATAGTTCAAATGGCCTAAAAGTTGATATGATTTTCTTAGATTTAAATGAACTTCTAACTTGTTTCCCAAATTGACATGCATCATAAACCTTGTCATTTTCAAAGGATATCTTTCAAAGTCCAATGACTAGATTGTTTTTCTTAAGAGTTTTGATAAGGTATGCAAACTAGCATGTCCTAATCTTCTATACCACAACTAACTATTACATACATCATTGGCAATAAGCCATGATTCACTAGACTCAATTTCATTAAGAAAGATGACATGCACATTCTTAATTCTTTTTCCAATGAATGCTACTTTGTTAGTATCAAGATCAATCACTTGACATCCATGGGAATTAAAACATACTCTAAAGCCTATATCACAAAGCTAATTAATGCTTATTAGGTTATGCTTTTGACCTTTGACAAATAAACCATCCTTGATTTAAGTTTGAGAGATGTTATCAATGGTTCTAATTCCTTGAATAATACCTTTAAAGTCATTAGTAAAGGAAAAAATACCACTCTTCTTTCTATCAAGCTTTGAAAATAGCTTCTTATTTTCAGTCATGTGTCTTGAGCAGCCACTGTCCAAAAACCAAGGTTGCCTTTCCTTTGGTATAGCTTTCAAACATTGATCCTTTTACTCTTGCTCAACCTACAAAACAAATTTTTGGTATTTCTTTAGAGGTACCCATACTTTAATGGTGATGGGTTCTTAGGGATTAGCAATCACATGGGGATCCTTTTAGGAACCCAAACCAATTTTGTTTTAGGAAGATTTCTACCATTATGAAAACAATCATAGGATATATGACTTTTCTTACCACACACATAATAGTGACATGAGAATGCATTAATTTTCTTTCTAAAGTTTGTATTTCTTTTAGGCTTTTCTTCACTTTTCACTTTCAATTTGATCTTTCTTCTATTGTAACTTTAATTGCAACATTTTCATCTTCTACTATTTGTAATTCTAAACTTTTGCTTTCTAATTCCACCTTCAGGAGTTCAAAGTCAATTTTGGAATGCTCAAGTTCTATTTGAAAAAGGTTTCTCTGCTTAACAATGCAATTAAAATCATAATCATGCTTGATTTTTTGTTTTTAAGTTCATCATCCAATACCATAGCTTTCTTTTTCATAACTTTATATTTCATTGCAAGTTTTTCATATTCAGCATATAGACAATCATATTCATCTTGAAGTTCATTATAAGAGATATCACATGAATTAGAAGTTACTCAATTTCTTTTTCTTTTTCCATCAGGCAAAAGTTTGCTCTATCTTCTAATATTTCTTTTTCCTCTGAACTTGAGGAATCACTATCAGACCATGTTGCTGCCACCATTGCTTTTGTTTATTTTTTCATTTTCTTTGAATTTTCTTCTTTGAGTAATTAGCATTCAGATTTGAAGTGTCTTGGTTTTTTATATTCAAAACAGATTATTTCATCCTTTTTGTTGAGATCACCCTCGTGCTTATTTTTCCAAGAAAAACCTTGATCGTACCTTAAATTTTTTCTCTGAAACCTTCTGCTTTTTTAACCCATGAGCTTTCTAAAACTTCTAGCCATCATGACTAATTTTTTGTCATCATCACTTGATGAATCTTCAAGTTCTTCCTTAAGTGTGTTAATCTTTAGTACAAGATTTTTTTATTTCTCTTTGGCTTCTTTCTTTTTCTCTTCTTCTTTTTTTCTCATTTTAAGTTCATGTGTGAAAAGCGAGTTACAAATTTCATCAACTATGACCACATTAAGATCCTTGGCCTCTTGGATGGTAATATCTTTAGGTTTCTAGCTTTTTCAGAGGTATTTAAGTAATCTTTTCATTAACTCATATTCAGGGATGGTTTTACCAAGTTGATTGAGCCTATTTGTAATGTTGGTAAACCTAACAAACATGATAGAGATGTCTTCACCCGATTCTATTTTGAACATTTCATAGTTATGGGTGAAGCTATTTAGACTCCTTAACTTATGAAGTCCTTTCATGAATGACACTAAGTTTTTCTCAAATTTCCTTGGTTGTGGTACAGCTAGAGATTTCATTGAACTCAATGGGAGTCGAAGCACAATTGAGGGTGTTAATGGCTTTAAGATTGGTTTGATCCTTTTTTTTTACTTCAACTTCAGTCCACTTAGCTCTTGGTTTAGGCATTGTCTCACTTATGACAAAACTAGATGAAATGGGAACATAAAGTTCTCCCGTGATTACTTCTCACGTTACATAATTAAGAGCTCTAATATAAATAAACATCATAGTGCTCCAATAAACATAATTTGATCCATCAAATAAAGGAGACTTATTTGTGGATTGACTCTTAGTAACAACAAACTTTTGTAAAGCCATATGGATCTCCCTTAATGATGTTAAGTATCAAATTTGAGGGTTTGGCTCTGATATCACTTATTGGTCCTATTGGAGTCCTAGAAAGGGCGAATAGCACTAAAAATTTTAAAGGCAGCCCTTGTGAGCTTGTAAAACTCTTAATCAACTAGAGGAAGAAAGGTTTAAACCTTGTTAGAATTTAAAGACACCAAATAAGAAAACATAAAGAGAAGTGGACAATGCATAAGTATTTATAGGGGTTTGATCCCTTTAACATACATCGATTACCTTGATATCTTAATAAAGGGTTTTCAATCCAACTTCACTATGCTAGCGGAATTAATAGCTTTCACCAAACTTTTATAAGGTGAGCTTCTAACCCAAGCTTTAATCCCTTACAATTACCTTAGAATGCTTTTCACACTCTAATTTACAAAGAAAAGAAAAGAAAAAAAGGTAAAATTAATCACCTTTGTTGATCAAAGATGAATACAGTTAAGCTTAAAACTTCTATAAGAATAAGAATAAAGAACAATTGTATTGGAAAAGGTTATTTGGCTTTTTGCTCAAAATGGGCTTTCAATGTTTCTCTCTCATATTTCTTTGATCGTTGGAGCTTCTTTTTATACTTGGGAAGTCAGATTTTACTTTTTAAGACAGTTTATAGTCATTAGGAAGAACTCTGATGTCACTCTAGTCGTTATTTTATCCTTTAGTGTTTAAATTCAAATAGGTAAACAAAGTTTCAATAACTGGTTACTAGTAAGCTCTAACATAGTAGCCCTTTTAGTAACTTTGTTCATTGTGTTAACTAATTAAAGAAAACTCTAACCGATTAATAAATCTCTGTTTTCAAAGTTCTCTATTCTATAGACTTCGTTTAATTGGTTAACTTTCCTCTTAACTGATTAAAGTTTTACTTCCTTCAACCTTAACCAATTAACATCAGCTTTAATCAATTAGAAAATCTTTGAATTTGAATTTCTCCATTCTAGCTCCCTTCAATGGTCAAACTTATTTCAAATTAGGATTTTGGCATTTAAGGGTACTAAAGTCTTGTGCTCTAATCAATTATCCCAATTCCTTAACTGATTAACATTGCCTCTATTTTTAGCTCCTAGCACCTCTTTAATCAGTTAAGCCTAATGTTAACTAATTCAGGCTTTTCTGTCTTGCTTTTACCTAATGCCTAATTATTCCTTAACTAGTTAAGGCTCTTTGTTAAGCAATTACTAATGTTCTATTTTCACTAGTCACTTTTTTCTTTATTTCTTTAACTGATTAACTCTTCTTTAAATCTATCAAGCATCTTGACTTGCCTTTAATTAACAAATATGTTAGGGTAATTAAACTATATCTTGCACACTTATATAGTAAAGTTAGACATTAATGAATAAATAATGTTTTATTGTCATAAAAAATATATGGAGTCAACAGTAGAAAGCTTGACCACCACTAATGGAAGAACTTGAGAAAGAGGAATAGACGGTGAAGAAGGGATGACAAAGCTAAGGACTCAAGGCTTTTGGAGCAAGAGTCTTTTTTTTTTTTTTGTAGCATGGTGGAAATTGTCTTTTGCCCCTAAAAGGTGTAAGACAATTTCCAATGTCAACGGGTCTTTTACCTATTGACTCGTAAAACTTTTTCTTTTAGAACTTCATCTTCAGTCACTCAAACACCTATATGTCTAAAAAATGTTTTCCACAAAAATTTTTTACTTCAAAACAAACACACCCTTAGTATTCTCTACCATCTATGGTAATCCCACAATAGTGCTTCAACACCTTCTTAGGGAGGAATTGTCTCCTTTTGCAACTTTAACTCATAAGCCTTGGCTTCTTGCGAGGGGTTTTCATGCTTTCTTATTCTCTACGAGAATTCACATGGTTCAAATTGAGGCAATTGTCTTTGTAAACTATTTCAACGCTTTATGAAAACTGGATCTTAGGTTTCAAAGGCCAAAATTTACTTGGTGAAGAGGTTTAGTCTTTGATAGATTGGATAGATATATCTGTAATGTTAGTTGGTGCTTTATGTTTCAAGAGGCCTCCGTGCAACACTTACCAAGAGTTATTTTAGATCATAGGCCTCTTTTGATTTAGTTGGGTGGTGAAAAAGGTCTACATGGAGACACTTCTTTTCAATTTCCAACAACATAGTTAACTCACGGCAAATTTGATGACTTTGTGTAAAATTACTGGGAGGGATTATTGGGCATCCAAAAACCTGCTGTTAAGGTTCACTACTTAACCAAACAAAGGAACAAATAAATCTTTGGTAATATCTTTTATAGAAAGAAAAGCTACTTACACATCTAGGGAGAGTGGAGAAAGCCTTAAAAACTAGACCTTTCAACAACTTCAAGATCTTGAATATAGCTTACATCTAGAATATGAGATACTTCTACGTTAGTTAGAAATTTATTGGATGTAGAAGTCTAAGGCAGATTGGTTGAAATTAGGTGACCATAATACCAAATATTTTCATCTTTGAACGGCATGTAGGAAAGTAAGCTTAAAGTTTTTCAACTTTGCTCTTTAGAAGGGGATTGATGTGACAACTAGGAAAAGTTGAAATCTCAAGTAATGGATTTTTGGAGAAACTTATACTCCAAAAATGAAGTAGTCATCCCATTATTTTCGTTTAGGGGTTATTTCCCTCCTCTCGATCGGATTGGCCAAGCTAATATGGTGAGGCCAATTGAAGACTAAGAGGTTCATGATGTTTATTTGAGATGAAGCCTTTTAAAGCTCCAAGTGGTGATTAATTTCGTACGTTATTTTTTCAATTATAATGGCACATAGAGGGTCCTTCTCTCATTACATATGTTCGTAGTGTGTTTAAAAAGGCAAATGTGGGCCAAGAATTCGGTAGGTCGATTATTACTTTGATCCTAGAAATCAAATCTCCAAAATTTATCTCTTAATTTCGGCCAATAAGTCTTTTACCAGTGGTCTTTAAAGTCTTAATAAAAGTCGTAACTAATCAATTAAACCATATATGAGTCATTTGGTATCAAAGACACAATCTAGGTTTATCTTAGGGAGACAAATAGCATATTGCATTGTTGTTGTTAAAGAGTTGGTATATTTTTTCGGAAAGAAGCAAAGTAAATCAGGATGGATGATAATTAAAATTGACCTTGAGAAATCATACGATCATTTTTAATGGAAATTTATTTGTAACACTTTAGTTGAAGCTAATATTCCTAAGTTTGTGTTGACTATCATAATTTGTAACTGGAGTTGTTTTAGCTCTCAAATTCTTTGGAATGGAACTCTATTGGATAACTTTATTCCATCAAGAGGGGTGAGATAGGGAGATCCATATCTTTTTGTCATGTGCATAGAATGCTTAGTGCATGGCATCAAAATGACACTTTTGCAAGGTTTTTGGAAATTGATTAAACTTGGTTAGTGGGGTCTTCTTCTCACCCACGTTTTCTTTACAGACAATCTAATTTTATTTTTGCAAAGGCTTTGACTTCCCAAATAGAGGTGATTAAGGGAATTGTGAAAGACTTTTTCATTTGCTCATGTGATAAAGTTAGTTTTGAAAAATCCTCCTTTTAGTGCTTGAAAAATGTCTCAAGGGACCTCGTTAGAGATCTAGCTACGAACTCAAGTTTTATCTACTCAGAGGATATGGATCGATACTTGGGAGTTCTGCTATTTACATGGGCGTAAAGGCATCCATCTTTTTTGGCAATTGGAAGAGAAAGTCTATAGCAAATTGAGTACTTGGAAAGCTTCCACTCTTTCCTTCACAGGTCGACTCGCTTTATTTAAATCTATTCTCTTCATGATTCCTTATTATACGATGCAAACTATCACTATCCCTACAGATATATCTTGCAAGTGCATTGTGGGTCGTTGTCATAATTTTTTGTGGGAGGAAGACTCCAGTTCTAGGAAAGTGCATTTAATGCGCTGGATGGATGCTTGTAAGCCCAAAGATGAAAAAGGTTTGGGTAGTCGTAGTTTAAGAATAGTGAATGATGCATTCCTTCTTAAATTATGTTGGCATGTTGTAACTAAGATAGACGAACTTTGGGTAAGAGTCTTGCGAGAAAAGTACAATGTGGGTTCCTTTATGGTTCTTAAGAATGTACATCGTGTAAGTTCTTCTATGCTTTAGGCAACTCTTAGTCGCCTTTGGAATAGTTTTAAAAAGAATATCATTAGACCATTAGCGATGGTCACTCAACAAGTTTTTGGATTGATATTTGGGTGGGAGAACACCCTTTTATTGACGTTGCTCGAGCGAAGGGTGTGGACATTGATGACGAGAGTTATGTGAATAGCTTTAGTTTGTCGAATGGGGAATGGGATTGGAGTCGTTTGTCTAGCTGTCTTCCAGTAAAGGAGCTCAGTTTAATTTCTAGTTTTCTCCCCCATTTACTCCTTCACTGTCTGATAAACCTTAATGGGCCTTTTCTTTGTTTGGTCGATTCACAGTAAATTCAGCTTATGAATACTTGTAGGAGATTACTGTGGAATTTGGCATAGAAGTGAGAAGGTCCACAATGTACCTGTCTGTTTTTGCTTCCATGCCTCTAGGATCGTCTTTTAACTAATCAAGAAAGAGTTTGTCATGTCTTTTGAATGATCCCTTTTGGCCTTTGTAAGTGAATGGCAAGGTGGCTTTGCTTTTTCACCTTGGGAAATGCACAACGTGCCATGCAAAGCTTTGGAAGGTATACTGGGTATTATGTCTTGCATGGGACTTAAGCCATTACTTCCCCTCTTGTTAATCCATGTTCCAACCTAGACTTGATTCAAGTTATTCAGGGCCTCCTTCATTGTCAATGAGAAGTTAATATTCGTCATGTGTTTGGAGAAGACAATACCTTGGCAGATTTAATAAATTTATTAATTTTGATTCTCCTCCTTTTAGAGCTTGGGACCTATTGATGAATGATGATATAGGGGTGTGCTGATTAGACTGTAACATTTTTGGTTTTGTTAAAAAAAGAAAAGATAAATGAAATTTGATGCAATAATGAGTAAATGTATCATTTATTCAAATAACATACGAATTGCTTTTTTCCTCAAATAAATAAAAAAAAATAGATGAAACTTTTATTCTCAGTTCAGATGTTAAGACTGTTTGTAGACAGGAAGAAATGGGAAAATGCCCAAAGTAGAAATAGTTACTTGATTTTTAGCTTACAAATATACACTCAATACGCAACCAGGCCACCGCATCGTACAAAGGAATTTTGAAGCTCTTATTCTCAGTTTTGCACGGCCATGCACACACCACATCTATTTTCTTCTTTTTGCTTATTTCCTCACAAATCTTTTAGCAACTCAAAGATCAAAATAATCTTCCTTCCTAGAACTACTAAACAGAACCATCCACCAGAACGATTCGAGCAATGATATACAATATGGACTGCAGGAAAAGCAAACAACTCATCCGCTTTCCTATCAGAAACAAGCACGATCAAAACTATCGTTTTGGTTCACTTAAATTCTTGCCCTCAAAGAATTCTGCCAACATTCGTTCAAGGTCCTCTGCTGAATACTTGATGTACTTCTGGGGATTCTTCCCACTCTCAACTAGAGGTCTGCAGTACATAAAAAATCAGAAATAAGAATAATAAGTTGGAATAGGAGACCGTACAGATTCTCAAAACAAAAGTGAAGGCATCGGAGTTACTATTAATTGATTTTAGTATCAGTAAATGAAACTTATGTAACTAAGTTATGGTCAGCTTTCTGAACAACTTGACTTCAAAGATTAGAGGAAAAGCATTTCGCACCAGTTTTGCCATCGTTTTCACAGCTCAAAACATTTGGAAGACCACATTCTCATGTCTTAACAATCACATGGAAAAAAGAAGGTTGTGGCTTCCAAACAAGAACAAACAAAAACACATATGCACGCATAGACACAAACTGACAGGCTCGCACAACTACTTTAATGTTACTCCATTTGTATTAAATAAGCCAAAAAAAAATTCAAATTAGTATTAAGTTTATTAGTTCAGAAATGTACCCATAGCGTTTTAGGAATGATCTATAGGCTGGCAACAACACTTCTGCAACCGCAAGCCTCAGGGACTCCCTCAACTCTGTGTCGGGCACTGTCCATTGAGATTGCCTTTGATGAAGCTCCTCAAACTGCATATTGAAAATCTTGAACCTGATCCATGAATAACTTGCACATCAAGATCAGAGGTTAAGGACAAATAAAATACATGGATCCATATATAAACTTTTTGTTGTGAGGAATTAAGAGCAAAGCCAGAGGTGACACGGATCCAGTTAAAATTGACCTGTCTTTAACCAAGGCTCTGGAAACACCGCTGCTATTGGCTCCATCACCACCTACTGCACTACCACCTCCAGATGAGGTCAATCCTTGTATAGAGAGACACTGCAGGATCTACAGCAGAAAAAACCATTGAGAAAATGTCAGTTAATTTGTACAACATTAAGGGAAATGAGTAATTTGAAAGCATTATATAACTACAAGCTAGTTCCAATGCAATAGCCATTTCCAAATGTATATGAGGCAATAGCCATGTCAAGATGGAGAATATCGCCTCATTTGGGAGCCTATACCAGCCAAGAAATATTATTGGTCCAAGACTAAAGTGTCCATGGTAATTAATGGAGTCTTGTAATTATTTACAATGGAGTCATTTATTTGTTAGTTTATACATATTGCTTCATAAAAAGATTCCAGTTTTTTAGCATGATAGGAAATAGCATGACAATACCTGCTGCTGTACACACTACATTAGTAGTGAATATATCAAGGTATTTTTTGGCTTTTATTGTTAAATTTCCAACAGATTTTAATGACTTGTCATTGAATCCTTTCCTGAGCGAGAATTCAATATTTTATGGGCTTGAAGCCTATAAGAAGGTTGTAATACCCCCTTTGAGACAAATGGCAGATTGTCAAGACTTAATATTTACAATATGAATCTAGCTAGAGGTCATTTTACCTGGTTAAAAATCTTATTTTGTTCACACCAAATTAAAAAGATTTTTTCTTAATTTTAGGCCCATATAGGGGCTTTTTCCGAGTCCCTACTCGAGAATTTATTGTCCATACAATTCTAATTTAGTTTATCCAATAGGGTCCAAATTAATTTATATTCAAAGGTCAAGATTTATTATTTTGAGTATTAAGACATTGAAAAGTCCTTATAAGCATTCTTTGCAACTAAAGGAGTACTAGAAAATATGTGCAGATCTTCAGAGTTAGGAGTTCTGACCAAATGTAAGGATAGTAGACAACTGTATTCTTGTATTAAATACGTCAAACATGATATATGTCAACATCTATCTGAAATTTTAAAATTGATGTTTCCACTGATGAAGCGCATCAAATACCTATTGGCCTTTAGATATGAATGAAACACACATTTAACCTCAAGATAACCCTTTTAAGTATAGATTAACAATATGTTCATAAGTAAAAAAGTATTGTTACAAGAGTTTTAGCATATTTTAAGATGATATGGAAAGGGAAAATCTACCTTAAACAATCCAGTAATCAAACCTAACTCCACAAAAATCTATGTCCAAGAACTAGTTGTATGCATCTTAAATCACAACCCAAGACAAAAAGAAAAAAGGGGGAGGGGGAGGGGGCGCATAAAGGACAAAACATATTGGTCTATGGGGTATTATTTTAGCGTTAGATGCCCTATTTTTCTATAAGGACATCATGAGCACAAGACAACAAGATGACAGGAGAATATGTAGCAAAAAATGGCCAAATAGGTGAAATTTTCACTCCTGTGCAAGTGTGCTCAATGCAGACAACCGTTCCTTAAGCATCAGTTTTAAGGCAAGTTAAGCAATTAACATGATTAAATTGTAACATCATTCTTTACAACAGTACAAAACCAGCAACTGATCACCAGCTGTCTATTGAGATAAATGAGTGATTAATTTATTGAATTAATTTATTGAATAACTTAGTAAGAAAGATAAGGAACAACGCCCAATCAGTCCTTTTCTTGTGTTATGTCAATTAGGTCATCAGAAAAATACCTTTTGCCAAGCATTCCTTTTGTATTGATTTGCATGCTGCTGCACAATCCTCCTGTGTCTTTGCACCCAATCATCCCCTAACAGGTCTTTCGCTTCAGATCTAAACAAGAGATCACAAAGTATCAGTACTATATGCACGACAAACGAGTAACCTTAAGAAGCACAGGAAAATTCAGATTCACAACAGACCTGCGCACAGATCTCACCATATAGTGAATATTATTCATGAGAAATAAGTGGGTCAAAGCCTGATCTTTATACTGCTTGGATTTTCCATCCAAATTTGTTTGAAGAGCCTGCATAATTCTCATTGTTACAGAAGCCAATTGAGGATTTGTACCATCAGCATTTTCAAATTCCTGGAAAAGTTGCTTCAATGTTGATTGGTAGCTGCAGGAATTCAACACATGATTTTCAGTTCAGAAGTGTGAAATATATCTATCGCCGTGGTATCATGCAGCAAAAATATCACAACCAAACCATAATATTGAACCACTAAATTGACTTCAGGATTAAGACATGGTTAAGCATCATGCAATCATATCATGATTTGATTATTGGATAATTAATACTGCATTGACAAATATTCAGTCCTCCCATTTGTTAGAACTAGAACTACAAACAGATTAGTTTCAAAGATCACAGGTCATGCATATCTGTTTAAATTTAAAGCAATATATGATTAGCATCACATGGTGAGCGTAAGCAAGTAATAAGGCACAAAGATAGACAAGTTGGACATTTTATTTATCTTCTTTTTGATGAAGGCTGATTGGGTTCTGTTATTTTTTCCATATATCAGATGAGATATAACAGATTGTCCAATATCAAACTTCGAAATTTCTTTTACCACAGATTTTCTAGTACTGGCTAATTTGGAGCAAGATCCTTCCACCGATATTTGAAGCAAATAATTATTCAATAACTGGAAAGAATTTCATACAATAAATAAATGAATATATAGAAGGAGCAGCCAGTGTGCAATTGTACATGTGCATGAGAGAGAGAGAGAAATAAAGGGGCAAAATATGATAAAATTTTCACACACTAATGCAGATGGAAAGCATGCATTATCATTTGCCAAAGAAAAAGATGAATAACCTACAATCGAGGAAAGCTGAACTTACTCGAACAAAAACTTTACATAATTAATCACATAGCTGGTCAAAGGATGGACAGTTCCATCCAGCACTGCAGTTTTCGTTGCATCTTTTTCAACTGCTTCTTCGAAATCACCAAAGGTCTCTTGAGCTGTCTGGGCAAGCCGCTTTGTTAAGCCCAATGCAGATTCTCTGATCTCAGTGCATGCTTTACCTTTGAAAACTGTTTCGATCTGTAAAAGAATTCAAATATTAAGTTAATGAAAAATACCAAGCACCATCTCAGTTTGCCCCACCTTTACAGCAGGGAAGTGAAGGGTACACAGAAAACTTGATTATGACTCAACCACTATATTATAAACCTAGCTGGAAGACCAGGTGAAATCTGATAGTATATACCACAGATTTTAAAGAGTTTACCTAGAAATTTTATAAATAAATCTTTGACAGTCCTTACATGTCTAACATTTGAGACATATGAAGAAATCATAACAATGTTATAAGAGAAACTATTTTCACATCTTAATATCTAATTTCAAAAGAATAAAATACAAAAGTAATATTTGAAAGGCATCCTTTTGGTACAGGCCAGTGATGAATTTTAAAATCAATAAAAGAATGCAAAATTAAATAAATTCACAACATTTTGCACAACCATATTGTAAACTTCAATTGGAAGTAATTTTCCTCACATATCCAATACTTGGCAAGTGAAAATAAACAATAAATTGATCAAGGAAATATATGGAGCAAATAGAAAGTCCTAGTTTTACAGTGCAAGTCAATTGTTCTCATAATTTTTATTATCAAACAAAACTTATTGACAGAGGAGAAAAGACAAATAAAAAATAAAAATAAAAACAAAGTACAGCCATTCTTTCTGATTCTCGAACTATTCTAATTGAGTGAAGTACTGTAGTATACATGTTTGGCCAAGACAAAATAACATATCATAAATTGTTCCATTTGACCCACATTATCAGTAATTTAATCTATATGGAAGTCCTAGAAAATTTCAGATCTGGCCAAACTGATAATGGAACTACATAAAATGGTCGCATGTATTTTATCCATCTCCTAAGCCCCATTCTCAAATTGCAGTGACCTCAGGACACACTAGAAGAACTGTAACATTAACCATACCTCAGAGTGAAGCTCTCTCATTATCTCATACATGTCTAAAAGTACAAATAATTTTTCTGGTGATCTTTTGCTTTTTGCAATCGCCTCACCAAAACTAAGTAGAACTGAAACACTACTTGCAGTAACTTCAGCAAAACATTGATCGCTAAGAGAATCAAAGCCTTCAAACATTTGATCACAAACTTTTCGTTCTCCAGCAAATAGCAGTTTGACCTGTTCAAAAATAACTAGTCATTTGGAAGAACAGGTTGACTGAAATTTCTCCGTATTCCACAATGTTACTTACAGCAATCCGCATAAAGTGAATCCAATTTCCAATCTTTGCCTCCAAAACCTCCCATTGCATCTTCTGGACATCATCTTTGCTAAGTTTTTCAACTCCCAATTTGCGGAGGCTTTCTTCCAGAACCAAGGAACGGGTTTCTCTGAGAAACAATGAAAATGTTAGATCTTTTGCAAGCAAAACAATAATGACATCACTCATACAACTATAGGTATGAATTTATTTCCACAGAATTTATCTAAGGAAACTAACAGTGTATACGGATATTGAAGGCGACAGTTCTCCAAATAATCAACAATAAATAGGAAGAATCTTCTAAGATTGGATTAGGGACTAATTTACCTAATATGGAAGTGTGAAGTGTCTGAAATGGTGTTTCTATACATTGCGGTGAAGGTGAGATTGCTGCAACTTATGTTTCCAGAAGACATTGGGAAAGCAATGCAGAGGCTATGTTGATAAGACTGATGGTCTAATGTCAATATGTCATAGTAGAAAGAGATTGTTTAACAGTTGTAAAGCCACTGCAAAGCTCAAAGCAGTCCTAGCATATTATAATGAAACCCTTAATAAGATAAAGGACATCATGAACATGTTTCTACCGGAAAATATACAAGGGACGGAAATAATGATACTGATTTCTTGGCTAAGGCTGTGCATCTCATTGCAGTCAATGGCTCAACTATGTGTTTGTACCCCCATCAAAAGCAAATCATGCATTTGGCTCCAAAACTCAACCCATGACTGTTTAAACCACATCCCTACAACACCACTGGAATGGCCTAATAGCAATAGTTTTAGTGTTGCATGCCTAGTTTAAATCTAGGCAGAATCTTGGACACCTATATATTCTCGTAGGCTTTCTGTTTCCAGGCCAACAAGAATAGGTCAGAAACAAGCTAATTAACCATACAACAGTTAAACTCGGTTCTCTTCTAAGTTGGGATTGAGGTTGGATGTTTAGACCAACCAATGATTTCATCTTGATCTCACATGGAAGCGACATGCTAGTGATTTGAAAGGAGGTTAGGGATTTTTTTTTTCCAAACTTTATCTAGATCAGAACTCTAATGTTGCCAATATAATTGGCTAGCATACATGCCTCTTCTCCCACAACCCCATCACCCAGCCTCCTGTTAAGCACCTTTATTTAATTAAGCTAGAACTTCTAGCAAAACGCTTGCAAAGAACTTCCACCTCCCATCTCTGTCCAAAAGATTTAATTTGACAATGATTGCTTGCATTCAATGGTGATAGAAATGCATAATATTCCAAAAGCAAGTTCAAAAATTCTGAAGCAGTAGTAAGCAAAAGCAGTTTCTTGTCATACTGTAAACCATCAACCACTCCCAGCCCATTAAACTTTCACCGCTGCCCAAATAATTGTATTATCCTGTGCCCCAGCAAGATAGAACTCTCTTAATTATGATGACAGAAATGAAATTTTATTGAAGTGGTGCCACAACACGGTAGGAATGCTGTTACATCCCATTAGCCTTTTGGGATATCTATTAATGGCACACAAAACTTATGTAGCTGACCCTAAAACCTTGGTATTAAGACATGTTTGACTCGAGTTGTATAGAAATTAATTTTTTGAGTTTCAGTCACTGCATAAGGACAAGGATATTATTATGCACACTTCACAACTCAGACACAGGGATTAATCCAAGCAAATGATAAAGACACTACTCAATTGAAATGACCTTAGCATCATACCAAACCTTATAATAATTTAATTGTTCCAAAAGCGTTATATGGCTTGAAGTCAAAAAATTAAACAAGTAATTGAACATAAGTATAAATAACTAAAGAGCAAGACTAGAAAATCTCACTTGTAAATTCTGAGTAACTGCTGCTGATGACCAGCTCGAACCATTTGCTGGGCTAAATCATGCAGTAATGGCATAATCCGTGGAGGTATAAGTGTAGGAGGAGTATAGACAGCAGTTTCCAGCTCACTTTTTTCATGCTCAGAATGGTTATGGGATGTACTCTTGCCACCAGCATCACCTTGGTTTCCAGGTGATCCTGATGACGGACGTAGAGCATTTGGAAGGCCATCAAAGAGACGATCAGGCTCAATAGGTTTGCTGAAGTTTAATTAAAAAGAAAAAGAAATAAAAAGGAGGAATAAAACATAATAAAAATGGCAAGATTAAGCAAGCTAAAAAAATAGATCCTTTATATGAAAAATCGTCTCCTAAGATTATTGAGAAAACACCCATTAAATAGATTATTCTTAAACTCCCTTAAAAGAAAAAACTTCATCAAAAAAGGTAAAAAGAAGAAATTTGAGTTTTTCCCTGGTTAATGCTTATGATGTATTACTACTAAACTAACATAAGGGGAGAATCAGTACCAAAGGCTGAGGAGTCAGCAGTAATAACACCAGTATATAATTTGGCATTTAGACCATTTGGATCTCAACCTAATAGCTGTTCACCATATTATCAACCGGATTAACAAATAAGACTATGGCATTTGCTCTGCATATTCTGAGAAAGAAATATGACAGAAATGATGCTCAAAAGACACATACAAGCCCACACTCACACACAAATGAAAGAAAAATTGAGAAAGCACACACAAAACATCCGTGCAATTGCTTAGTATATTAATAACAGGAAACTATTGTAAGGATGACCTCTATTAGCAGTATGATGAGAAATTTGAAAGATGCAATGGTGCCAGAGGGCCCGGTTTTTAGAGACAAAGCTAAGAAGTCTGATGACAGAAAATTTCAATACCACAAGTTATCATCTCATCATGGAGCATGAGTCTATACAAGCCAAGAATTGCTAACTGTACAAGTCAGAAGACAAAAACACAAAGTCAAAATGACTTGATAAGTTAGGAACACATACCTGTAAGAATTTAAAAGCTGCTTATACTCGTCCTCTAGCTTTGAAATAGCTTTAGCAAGTAAAGTGTTTGCTTGGTTAAGCACCCCATCGCTATTCCTAAAGTTCTTGTTGCTGCTAAAAAATCGAATGTTGTTTCTTAGCTGATCAATTGCTCCTAGATAACCTTCTAGGTCCTCATGCGGTCCCTTAAGTATCTTAGCCTCGGCCTACGAAAATAAAAACAACCAATAATAATAAATTCAAAAGCAAGAACATCTACCTAGCTCTTATGACGAAGAAATTCCATAATTTGAGAACACAAAAGCCATTTAAATTGGAATTTGGGCTTTTACAATTAAAAAGGTTCCATAATTTAGGTTTGGTTAGGCATAAACTAACATACAGCAAAGCAATAGATCTACAACTTCATCTTTTAGCTAGAAAGACGAACCTGACGAGAGAGATCAAATTGAGCCAAAATAACTTCAGCAGACTTCAAAGTCTTGTCTATATTCTCATGAGCTTTTCTTATAGCATGAGTTCTAATCTGTAAAACCCAAAACAGCAAGGAAAGCATAAGGGAAATTCCCTGATCTGATAAACTTATAAGTAAATCCTGGAAAGCAGAAGGAAACCTGAGTGGGACGCATGGCAGTCTCGAGGGCAGAGAGGCGGCTGTCGAAAGAGCCAAGAATGGAGACGACGTTGTCTGTAATGGTCTGGCTCTTTAGCAAAGCCTCTCTCATCATCGCTGCTCTCTCGCTTAGCGAATCCATCCCCACGACTGCTATTCCCATCTTCTTGCTTGCTTGCTTTTTTGCTTTTGTTATTCCTCTGTCAATAATTGTTAGAATTAGAGCGATATTTTATTTTGAAATTGGTGAGGAAAATGGTTGACAGTTCTGTCTTCGGCAACAGACACTTTCCCTTTGTCTTCGATTCCGGTCTTTGACAGGGTGTCCACATAGGTCGACTCTTCCATACTTGGTTTTTCTGCCCTTTTCATTTCTTGTTTTTCTTTTTTTTCCCTTGACCCCACATGCATTTTTGAAGAATTAAAACTTACAATTTTTAATTTGACATATTATCTGAAAAATTCCCTAAATTATTTTAAAAAAATTTAAATAATTTTTTATTTTTTTACATTCAATTAAACATTTGTGTTTTTATTTTAAGTCAAATAAATTCTTATATTTTTTTATTTTGAGTCAAATAAATTTTTATAATTAAAACCTATTAACATATCATAATTAATAATAACATACTATTTAGATATGTATGATATAATATATTAATTTGATATTATAATATGATTATATGATATTTTTTATTATTTATATCAACTGTCATATCATTATCATATAGATATAAAATGATAAAGAATATTCTGACTAATAGTAACTAGTAAATTATTAATTATAAGAGTAAGAGCTTATTTAACTCTAAATAAAAATACATGAGCCTGATTCAATGTAATAAAAAATTAAAAAAATTAAATAGTTTAAAGGCTTATTTGAACATTATACTTTTTAATTTTTATTAATAAAATGTGCATGAATTTTACATAATTTTTAAGAATATAAAATACATAAGTTTGTCCTGATACTTTATGATCCATGCTTAAAATTAACAATATTATTCAAGTACTAAAAAATATATGTTGCATTACTTAATTGCACTACATTATATTGACACCTCAATTCATATATCTTTCCTTTTTTTATTTCATTTAAATATGACATAATACTTAAAAAATATTTTTAAATTATTTAAAAATTTTAATTAAGTTTTTATTTTTTTATTAAGTTTAATCAAGTCTCTATATTTTTATTTTGAATCAAATATACTGTTATGATTGATAATTTATTAACTATCATTAGTCAAAATTTTACTTATTATTTTATGTTTATGTAATATTAAAATGACGTTGATATAGAAAATGAAAAATGTTATGATTATATCATCATCCACTATAACATATAGATTAACAAAGATTTCGATGAGTTACTTATGTTATAATTTTTTTATGAAGAAGTAATGAAATCAATTTTTATTTTCAAATTATATATATAATGACTTAAATTAAACATAATAAAAGAATTTTTTTTAAATATTTTTAAATAATTCAAGAATGTTTTGAGTATTTAACTTGAGACATTCTTGGTTGCTTGCTAAGAAGCATGGCTTATAGAGAAAACAATCCCAAAAGGATTCAGGCTATAATTCCCTAGGTAAAATTGGCTTGGCTATCTCTAGTAGGTTGCGCTATGAACCCAATAGACAACTATAACAAAATCATTTGAAAAATGTTTTTTTCAACCAGTGTCAAGTAAGGTTGTCAACGAGTAGGGTACTTGTTAATTTCAAGGTACTCGAACCCTAACCTTATTTAAAATTAACTATCTGAACCCTATTAATTATCCAAATAATTTTAAAAATTACTATCCTAACCCTAACCCCATTACATTTTTAGTACCTTATAATTACCCTAACCCAATTAAAAACCCGATTAGATTAAAAAATCATTAAAATCTTCTTCATGCGTAGCTAATTATCCGAGCTCATATACATATATAATAATAGTTATTTACATATTTCATAAAATTAACTATTGATTAAATTAATAAAAATAGAAATAATAAAATTTAAATTTAAATAATTAAAAGCAAAAATCTTAAATATAAACTTAAATGACTGAAAATAAATATCCATGAAAAGGATTGAAGGAGCTGTTGGAAGAGGAAAAAAAGAAAGAAAAGAAAGGAGTGGCTAGGGCTTTTATTTATTTATTTTTTTTGAATATCAATTACATAAACGTTTGGATTAGGAAACTACGAAACAAGTTAACAGTCTTTTTCTAATAAGCACAAGAAAACAAATTCGGCTATGAATTTCATAATTTTATAAATTATAATTTTTATAATGTTAACAAAACATAAAAAGTAAATAATATATATATTTAAAGTATTGTAGTGTATATACAAAATAATAATTATATTCTTTATAAATGAACCCAATGTATATAAAGTATAGATATTAAAAGATATTACAATTTAATTAATAATAATTCAATTAATTAATTTAATTAATTATATGAATTTGTCCTTAGTTACATGAAATTTAACAAAAATAGTTAAGTTTCAAAACTATTCTAAACTCACAACTTCTTTTTAGATAATTAAGTTTACATATTATAAATTTATATAAAAAAAGTATATATATTATTTAGTAATTAATTTATATAATAGTAATTATATTCTATACAAATGAACATAATATATAATATAAAGTGTATGTGTTAAAAGACATTACAAGTTATATACTGCAAAGTGTTCATATATATATATATATATATATATATTACAATTAATAATTTTATAAGTTATAAGTTTTATAATATTAACACAAAACAAAAAATAAATATATTTATATTTAAAGTATATATATACTAAAAGTATTAGTATAGATATAATATGGCAATTATATTTCTTATAAATGAACTCAATATATATAATGTATATATATTTAAAATTAATAATCATAATTTAATGAATTAATTTAACTAACTATATAAGTTTGTCTTTAATTACATGAAATTAAAAAAATAGTTAGATTCCAAAACTATTCTAAACTCAAAGACTCTCTTTAAGTATATATATTATAAGTTATAATTTTTGTAATCTTAACACAAAATAAAAGTAAATACATTTATATTAAAAATGTATATTATAGTAATTATATTCCTTTATAATATGATATGATATTCATATTATTTAAACATAATTAATAATCTAATAATTTTTTTATTTATATATATTAATGTCATCATGTTAATAATTTGACTAATTATATTTTTAATATATTTGTCAACATTTTGTAAAAGAAATTGTTTGTCATGATGGTATAGATTTTGGGTGCTTTCCTTCCTTACTTGGGTTTGAATCAAATCAACAATAAAATGGATCAATTTTATTCAGTTATTTAAATAATAAAAAATTATATATACAGGTATTATAATCGAATTCGAGACGAGTATCCGCTGAACTCGAATATTATATAATTGGGTTCGAGTAACGGGTACCCAAAAAGTGATACCCAAACTCTACCCGAAACCATTTATTGAATACCCTAACTCAGTGTAACAGGATTGGGTACCCACTGACATCCCTAATGCCAAGCAAAAGGAATACCGTAGCTCATCTAATGACCAAACAGGCCCTCTAGCAATGTCTCAATTTACCCTGCTTATTTGATTCATAACAGATGCAACCCCACTCATCAATTACTAGGTTCAATTAATAGCTCTTTGTCATATATATATAATTAACCAAAAACCAAACTTTAGCATAAGATATTAAGTAAATAGTGTATACTAATTATCAATTTGTGGTGATCCCATAAAAAAAACAAAAAAAGATAAAAAATTCAAGTGGCCTCCCACTTGATACTCTTATTTACCATATAATATAAAACTGTACCCTAATCCGAAAATATTCACCACAACCGCCTATAGCCTTTAAAGCCAAAAGAATTCTCACACCAAAGACTAAACTTAAAGGAAAAGTCCCAAGCTCTGAATTGGGTACCTGTTAATCATCATTTACAGGTACTTTGCAGTGAAGCCTTCATCTTCGTAATAGATCTTTTTTTTTTTTATCTAAAAGTACAAAAATAGTATAAATATATGTAGAAAACAAAGAAATTGAAGAAAACATGAGAAACTTGTCAACCTACTTTCATATTTAGGAAAATAAATAGATACATATTTAACTTGGTTCTAAGTTTCACTATGGCTTTAGGGTTACAAAAGTTATAGAAACAAAATATGAAGCTTGTTTAGGACAATAAAAAAAATACACATGAAAACAAAATAAAAACATATGTGGATGCATAACTTTGTCATTGTATAATTTTATTATAGCTCTTTTTATAAATGGGCCTCAAGCATAAGGTGTCACTTAGGGGTGTTTGCCTCTCATTCTGATGATCATATATTGTGCAATATTCACACCTAATTAGGTTTCAATTGATTCCATCATCCACAAGTCCTCAACGCTAACATATCTTAAATGACTAATCCTTCCCTGTAATGTGGATGTCAAAAAATTATGTACCAGCCTAGCTTTTGCACATTGCAAATAACAAGTAGAACATGAATTTGTCATGAATGGTTCTGTTTTTCCTGTCGCTATGGCCCACATGCCAGACGACTCATAAAATGGGGGAAGTTTGTCATGTCCCTTTTTGTACTCTATTTTTAAGAGGTTCTCAATATCAATGGTAGACATTATAGACTCTATTCTTTCCAAAAATATGTTCAAAACATATGGATTAAAATGGCAATGATTTTCAAATTCCTCAACAACAGTCAAGCTATAATCCATATTTGGAAAGGTACTTAGACCCTTAAGTTTACCCATGCCAAAAAACATATTTAAGTCATGCTCAAGGTCTACGAAGTCATTAAACCTGTCCCAATTTATCATTTTTTTGCACGATACGATGGGATTCTCTATTACCTTATACCTAGCAACATGTGCATTGTTCCTAAAATGTAAGGACAAGGACGGAGCATTACCTTGTTTAATGAAAAAATCGATTAATGCAGTAGGCAGTTTAAGAGCCAGTTTTTATTTCTTTTTCGAACGCAGAGTAGAATATTCATCATCACGCCTAATTTTGTGGATATTGTCACTGACATTGGGTGTGCGAGAAGATGCAGCCATTGATTTTGATTATGTAAGAAGGTTCGAGTTTAAGGGTTGAACTTACAACTAGAGAAAGGTTTGAGAGATTTTCGTTGAATTATAGGTTAGGGTTCTTCTGTATTAAGGATTAGGGTATGTTGCATTTTGATTATTGGTATATTAACCCATTAACTTAAGATTTAGGGTTGATGTTAGCTTTCTTGCCCCTCTTGCTTCTAAAAATTTTTCACCTTTGAAATTCCTCCTTTCAATTTTAAACCAAGTAACGATCATTACTTCAGATAATGCATCGCATGATTGGATTTCATATGAGACAAATGAATCAGGCTATGTGTGATTCATTGTTGATGCATTTCGTGATCCAATTTTAGGCACTACGTGACCCCTTATTAGGCATTGCGTGACCCCATATTAGGCACGTTACTTGTTTGAATAGTGTGATGCTTTATTAGAAATTGCATGACTAGTTATTATGTATAGCAATCCAACTCTTAAGATAGTTAATGGTGTTTAAAGAATTGTGTATTGCATGTACTGACATCCTCAACTGCATTGTGTGACTTAAACCATATCTTGTTGGCCTTTATTTATGATTGGCAAGCAAGATCAATGGTAAACTATATAGTTGAATTTTACACAACCAAGCCAAGTTTCTTGCTAAAAACATCGTGATGAGTAAACATACAATAATAAAATGTATCTACACTTTTCGAGCTATGTGATACACTAAAGAAGTCAAGAATATCAAAAGTTCACCTCTTTATTGACAGATTGACCCATCATGTCTATCTTAAAACAATTTTCTCTTATAATTTATGCCATATGAAATCTATTATAATTTTATTTAATTGTTTACAAAGATAAACAAATTATAAAGGAGCACAATGCATTTGATGATCCCACAATGTTATCTTTAGAGGCATACATCTTGATGTTGTTGTTGTCAGACGTTAGAGTATCATCTTTAGACTCAGTCAAACTCAAGTTCAAATAGTATTATTCAATGCAAAACTTAATGGTAGGTTGAAAACAATCCCTAACAACTGATGTCTGATGAGCCACTGTCTTCAAGGATGACACCCAACACGTTCTCAAAGTTTCTAATCCACATTGGATAGTTGTTTCGTGAGTGTTTGGTTTGTCTGCAAATTGAACATGCCTTTGGTGGTTGTCATCATCATTAAGTCATGGTTGAGTAGATGATGTTTCCAGATTTGTTGATGGACCTGCAAGCAGTGTTCAGAAATTTTGTATATTATGATCATAGCTCTTGCATTGTGAACATCTACGTCGTTGATTGCCTTCCCCAACAGATGAAATCCTTTTTCTCTTAGGTCTTCCTACTTGATCTCGCCAAGTTGGTGGCAAAATGACAATTTGTTAAACGTCATAGGGGATGTCCCACTCACTAGGATGCCCAATTAGGTGAATGGGAATCACATATCATTCTACCTAAAACAAAGTCTTGTAATAGCCCGAGAAGAATTCAATGGCTGCACGTTTGCACTTACTGCCAAGACAATGAAATCACAATTGGTGAACAATTTAAAATTTCAATTCATCATGCCAAAATAAGAAAACATGAGTATTCATACCTTATTGCCTCCATGGCATGCTTGTAGGGGAGTATATCAATCTAGAACTCATTGCATGAACACATCTTGGTGGATAGGTTGATGACTCTATCCTTAGTCCCACCTATAACTTGGAACTCCATTCGATCAATTGGTTGTATGGAAAAGTGACATGCTTCATTGAACCATGTGTTCAACAGATCGGTAGCCCAATGGCTGAGGATACCTTAGTCAAATTCAATGTCTCCTTGTGCCAAACATGGAACCAACATTAGATCATGCCTTTGATGCACTTGATTAGGATGGTTATTGACATTTTTCTTGCTTCCCTCAGACATGAGTTAATACACTTCACAATATTAGATGTCATGAGCTTGTAGCGCCTTACTGGTGACTATACACGTACCCATCTCTCAAGATGTAATATCATAAGGCGATTGTAAGTAGGTTTGCAAAGCTGTTTCAGCTGATTCATATGTTTGTTAAAATCGATGAGCTTGTAGCAGTTGGCGGCTAGGGTGAAAATCGTGGCAACATCTTCACCCTTAAACCTTTTTTCCAACATTTTCCCTTAAGAAGTAATTTCATAGACCGTGGTACGAGTAATATGACATTTTTGCAATTGCATTCTTAATGCCAAGATGCTAATTAGAAATGAACATTGCATTTTCAGGAACGCCAATCGCATGACGCAATTGGGTAAGAAACCACGACTAAGACTCTTTGTCGTCCACGTGACTAATGCCAAATGCAACTAGATATATTTGCTCATTCACATCTTTGCATACTACAACAAATAGAATACCCTTGAATCTGACTTTTAGATGTGTGGTATTGATAGCAATTACAAGCTGCATTATAGGACTAAACCTTCAGATACATGCCCCAAATGCCTAGAAACAATATTTGAATAGTTGTTCCCCATTTGTAGTAATAACTATGATAGTATCGGGATTTTCACATTCTAACATATGGAAATACGAGAGGAAGAGTTGGAATAACTCCTCTGAGGGACCAAAAATAAGACTCTCTGCATAGTTTTTCGCTTGCCAAGTCTTACTATATAGGCAATGTAATCCTCACTTACAATTTATCTTTTCCATTATTTCTTTAGGTTTCAATAGGGTTACATTATTTCCTTGCAACCTGAGGGAGATAAGCTCACCAATTGTCCTCGCACTCATAGTTCGGTACCTACCTTGCAAACCATCAACGATACACGTGTGTACCTTCTAGAACATTCAAATTTGTCAATATTCTCCCTCAGGCAATTTTGTTGCATGCAAAGCAAACTTGCATGCCTTTTCCTTACAAGCATCCTCCAAATGATAGTGACATGACTTTTTAACTATAATCTCAAAATGCTTTTTTAATGCCTACATGCTCAAATCTCATTTTAATTCAGCCTTCGATGGAAACACTTTTTCATGATGTAAGTGGCCGTCGATTAATTTAGACTCCTCAATCGCAACTGTTTGGAAGGATATCATATTTACCATCGGAATAATCCATTGACGAGATAGCCCTGTATTTACCCTCTTTTGATCATTGTCATCAAGCAAACAAATCTTGTTCTCAAGTGTGATGGGGTTGTCGTAAATAGGGTTGTCACCCTCGACATCTTCTAATTCAACAATTGTGGCATGGTTATCTCATTGAAGCTCTTTTAACACAACAGTTATGGCATGTTCTATACTACCATTTGCATGATTGTAATCTAGAATGTAGTTGTGCTCGCTCTTGTCATCTGTTGAACAATTATCATGTCCACCAATGTAATCATCTTCACAATTGTCCTCCAACTTATCATTCCAATCCATAATGTCATCCTCTTCAACATCATCTTCAATTTGATCAGATGCATCATCATCACTCACAACCATCATATGTCATTTGCAAATGGCAATGGAACCACTACATTTTTGAGCCATGGTTGCATTTGTTGCAAAGTACCAAGTATTTCATTCTATACACATTTCGATCAAAATTGTGTAGACATCATTTGCAGACACTTCATGTGTGTACCACTCTGCTCAAGCTCAAACTCATGTGTATATGTCAATGGTGATTGCCATTGTTGTTTATTAGGAAATGCATGGTGTGGTATGTCAAAATAATTAACATTTTATTATAGGTGATTACTATGTTAAACACCATGTTCATGTGAAATATCATTTGCATTTCGTGCCTTAACTGTCACAAACACAACAACTAACTTATCATCTCGCAGAATACTTGCTACATCTTCATTGCCTTTGATCACTACGCATAAAACCCCAGCGACATAACTAAGTAATGCATGTAGCTTGATTTCGTTATTATGTGAGTTGACCCCAACAACCTCTTCAACCAGCTTCACTAGGCTCGAAAATGGCAAATGATTCCTAACACCCCTCACTCGTGTCTCACCCCCTTGTAAATGTCATCGATCCAATAACTACCGTATGTAATTATAAGCTTCATATTTGGTAGGTCATTGAAATTTAACAAAAAATAAGTGTCACAATCAGTCAATTTATCAAAAATTACCCCTTAATGGAGAAAAACCACTTACGCAATGCCTAAGTCAAGAATAACACAAAGTCAGTTTCATAATGTCTAATACAAATTCACGTAATACCTCAAAACTAGTGAAGAAATGCCACAAAACAAGAGATTCATTACACAAGTCATGCATCGCCAATCTCACAATACTTAATAATAAGTCACTCAATGCTTAATATTCACTCACGTTATGTCAAAATAACCAGTTACGTATTGGCCCAATGTCACCCAACATATAACAAGTTAGGGAATACATAACATAACAACTAGTCATACAATACTTAAAAAGTACTCAAGATATGTCTCAAAACAAGATATACATTGCATAATTCACGTAACGCCTATAAGCTAGTCTCACAATACCTAATAATAAATCACGCAATGCCTAATATCTACTCACGTTATGCCAAAATAACCAACACACATTGGCCCTATGTCACGCAATGCATAAAATCCAGTCATGGAATACATAACAACCAGACATGCAATGCCTTATATCCATTCATGCAATGGATAATATTCATTCACTTAATGCCTATAAATAAAATAATATTCTAACTTTTGTCATCATACCTTTAGTCTCTTATAGAAATAGAAAATTAAGAAATTAGGATAAGTAATCAAGTTATTTAGCATAATAGAAATTAAAGGCAGTAACTCATTTTATGAAAAATATAAGATAAATCAATATTTTTATTCATTAGCTGAAAAAAAAAGATGATACAGCATATGAACCATAATTCATTTCTTCCTAATCTCATCTACTATGCCATAAATTTCAATTAGAATCTTGTTAATGTATAGAATTTCTGTCCCCAGGACTTCTGTCCTAAGCAACACCTTATCCATCAACCCACACATTTCCTTCTCCATGTTCTTAATTTGGTCCATCAACTTGACCAAATGTGCTGCAATATTGTCGGAGATATCTTCCTCTTCAGCAACAACCCCCTTCTTAATGTCGTCTCTAGAACGTTTGGAAGCCATGAGAATTTTGAGATTTTCCTTTAAATGATTTTGATCAAAATTGATAATGGTTCTCTTTATATATAGGTATGAACGTTGACTCTTAAAAAGGTTTTCAATGGTTTTAGGCTTGTTTTCTGATGAATATAGTGAGTTCGTAAATTGATGCAATAAGTACTTTAAAGAGAATTTCAAAGTTCTGTGTACGTTGAATCTGGATGGTTTTTTGCACCAATATAAGTGGAATTAAGGGGCTGAATTAGTAGATAATCAACTTCAACATAAGGTAGATAAAGCAACGTAATTGTTAAAAACCAATTATGCAATGCCTACTAACTAATCAAGTAATTTATAAAACTTCGTCACGCAATGCACAACTTACACAATTCTTAAAATCTAGTCTCACAATGCCTCCAATTGAGTCCCACTTTATCTAATATTCAGTCACATAATGCCAAATAAATAGGTTACGATTCTTAATAATCAGTCATGCAATGCTTAATATCCAGTGATGCAATGCTTAATAAATATTCACGCATTACTTATGAACTGATTGATTTCGTTACTCCCAATTAAATTTAAGTTTTCAAAATCATATAATTTATCCATCAACTTTTACGTTTTATAAATATTAAAAATAAACTCAAGAACCCATAACATATACCTTGATATCACCTTTGCATTTTGAGATGGTGAGAAAGTTATATGGTGATATAGACTTCGATGTTGTTGGAGAGTTAGATGGTGAGATATAGACCTTGATGGCGTTGGAGAGCTAGACTGGATGACTAGGTATAAACCCTGATGGTATTGGAGAGTTGGACGGTGAAATAGTTAAATTGATATTTATTTTTGAAAGTTTTATCTGAATAGTAAGAGAGGAGAAAGAAACGAAAATAACTTAATTTGAATTAAATGGTTTAAAGGGTATTCTTGTTAAATCATATAAAAAATTATCTAAAAATAATTAAATTAGAGTAAAAGTCACTTTTAAAATAAACTTATTAGGAAAATTATTTTTCATAATTTTCTTTTAAATTATTAGTGGATAATTGTATTATTTAACTATTAAATAACTAATTATGCCATATCCCTTGTCCTATGACGAAGCAAATGGAAGCTGAAAAGAACATTTAGGCAACTGGGAATGGCTTTATGCCGGTCCCTTTTCCTTTACGCACCACTTCATCGTGCCCTTGTTTCAAATCCCACTTGTTTCTTCCCAGAATACTCTTGTTATTCCTCTAAATTTACCAACCGTCGGAAGCCTCAAACGCCATTCTGCCGCACTTGCTGTTCATCGTCCTCCATGGAAGCTCCTCCTCTAGGTTACAGGAGAAATGTGGGAATTTGTCTCATCAATTCCTCCAAAGAGGTCTTTATTATATGCAGCTTTTCCGCTCGATTTATTTTTTGTTGGGTTTAATATTGTACAATGAATTTATTCATTTAACCTTTTTTCTTCTTTTAATTTGTAGATTTTTTCTGCGTCGAGGCTGGATATTCCAAATGCTTGGCAAATGCCACAGGTTTCTTCTTGCAATGTTTTTGTTTCCTTAAAATTGTTTGTCTTTCTAACAGTATTCCTAGTTAACCGGACAGGCTTTGATTACATTAATAAGAACAAATCTTTGGATTGAGGGAGGGGAAGTGGAAACCCTCCCTTGTTTGGATAAATTTAGAACTAGGAGGGAATCCATTTCCCTTGAAAACCCCAAGTTTCCAAGCCTCCAAATCGGCAGGAAACGTTAGTTTATTTCATTAGATTCCTAGGATAAAGTTGACTACAATCGGCAGGGATTTGCCTTATTTATTTATGGCTTTGTTCGGAGATTTAAATTTACATCTGTGTTTGAGGACGTGTAACAGTGCTCTAGATCTTTGTTGAATTTTCCTTGCATTTGAGTTGTGAAAAAAGAAAACCATCAGGAGTGTTTGAAATTTTATAGTATATACCCTGAGAAATTCCTACCAATGGAGTTTCCTGTACTGCAAATGCATTCTCTAAGTCCTCTCCCCTCTTGGCTTTATCTCATTTTCTATCTTGTAATCATTTGATTTCGTTTGAACTGGCTCCTTCTCTTCCTTCATCATCTTTGGGTCCTTTCGAATAACATTCTCGGGTGCTTCCCGCTTCATGGTCCACTTGACTTTAGAAGTTGTGCCTTTTGAATAAAAGAGCTATATATTGCAGTTATCTACACTTCAAAACTTCAAGTTCTATTGCATTAGGAGCTTTTGATGAATGTAAAATTTTAGAAAAAGTTGCATTACATGAGAATTAATGATGCACAGGGTGGGATTGATGACAATGAAGATCCAAAAGTTGCTGCCCTCAGAGAATTAAAGGAAGAAACTGGTGTTAGCTCTGCAGAAGTTCTTGCAGAGGTTTGTTTTAAGATCTCCTTTATTTTTTTTCTCTCATGAATTGCGTTGGTGTTTTCTCCTTTCCCTGCTGGGATTACTAGCTGAAGAGGCTGCTGCACACATGCTGGGGGGGATGGTTTAAGTGCTTTTAGATTGCATTTTCTTCTAGGAAATATAATAGAAATTCACGAAAGTCTGAATGTTCTGATTATTTGGTCTTCAAGATACTAGTCCTACGCACACCCAATTTGTGGGTGAAATTAACGAATGATTTTATTATTTGGGTAAATTTTAAAAGAAGGGACAGATATAAGGATTTATAGTTATCTGAAAATATAAAACAGAGGAGTAGGAGTAACTGAATGTAAGGTTTTTAAGATTGGAGAAAAAATAGGCCCAAATGTGACTTTAAAAGTATGTGGCTCTAATCCCAATTTTCAAGGAAAAGTAAAACAGTAATTTACCCTTACATACATACATGCATACATGCATACATACATACATATATATGTATGTGATTAGTTATTTACGGTAATTGACTTGTGACACTAAACTCAGCCAGTAACTTTATTTATTTGTATAGATTGAATATCTTCTATTTCAAACAGCTTCTTGGGGTAGGATTGAATTTTGTAGTTTCGATATGGGGAGTAATTTCATTTACTATTATTCTTTGACCCGATACTTTTTAAAGCTGTTTCCAAATTAACAAGCTTTGAAACCTAACAGTCTATGTGGGCTCTAATCTCCAGTGCATCAGTGATAATGTAATGGTAGCCCCTAGAATTGATTTTTGAAAGCACATTTCAAATTGAAAACTGAGCAAGTCACAAAACTTTCTGTGCATGGATAAATCCAAATGGTTCATTATCATCTTGAAAATTAATCAGGTATTTGATTGATGGCTTAGCAATACTGGATGTGCTGACACCCAAAATTTGACAAGCAGTCTCTCTAAGAGCTAACTGGTTTGGAAAGAAATGGCATAAAGCTTTTTGAATTATCAAATATGGATTATTTGGTGTGTGTATTTAAGTAATTGACTATTTGGATGAAATCAATGCTCAGACCATCACTCTTATTTCTCAATCTTTACTTTACACTCATTCTTTGGAACCTAATGATGCTAGGCTAAGGTGTGACTTACCTGAAGATAATAAAACTATAAAATAGAGTATGATGCCAAAAAAAGGCTATATTTCTGACTTTGGAATGGTTTGATAGGCAGGATAACCTGCTGTCAGCCTGGTTTTTGGATAGATTTGCTTAGACTGTGATTCAGTTAGAAAAGTTCAGTTGGAGCATTCTTGGTACCAAGGAAAGAAATGCTGACAATTCTTGTATTAATACTTGCAACAGACTGAAATAACTGGTATTTATTGCTTTCTTTATAGAGATTCAACTTCTAGACCAAAAAGTAAAAGAAAATTGAGGGTTTATGCGCTTTTGTTAGTAGTGGTTACATGAACAGTGAGAAAAGGTCTTAGTGGTATTTTGGTTAGAGGTTTTCTCCCTTGTGTACCAATGTCGAACTCCTTTTTACACACATACATAGAAGTCCAACATTCCAACTCTGACATGTTTATCTTCATATTATATTATTGGCAGCTAGTTGGATCTTGAGTTTTACAGTATAAGTGTTCCAAATATAATGCTTTGCATGTGTTATTGAGCTCTACTTTTCTCCATTTCTTTTGAATTCTGCACTTTGGGCATTTCTTATTCATGTCTTACCTGGAGGATCTCCATTTATTGGTTCTGCTATGCAGGCATCATATTGGCTGACATATGACTTCCCACCAGAAGTTAGGGAAAAACTGAAACATCAATGGGGTTCAGACTGGAAAGGTCAAGCTCAAACGTGGTGAGTGCTTGGATTAGCCTTAAAAGTGGGTAGTTTGTGATATAATACATAGGATGGAAAGACAAAACTTAAAGTGGTTGTACTAGGTTGGCAGAGATTGGGGCAACAAGTGATTAAGGGTATTAATGTCTAACTATGCATCAATAAACCCCAATTATCCAAAAATATACATGTATGTATTTATTCATGCAATTATGTCTGTGTGTGTGCATGTCTCTGTCTTACACAGCCATCACACAACTCAATTTTTGATCGGTGAACTTAGAGCGGTCATTTTTTTTTTGCTCTGAATTGGATTTGGTAGTAGTAGAAGCAATATGTGGGCCTGTGTTTTGTTTGTCTGTCTTACACAGCCATTGTTCAACTCAACTTTTGATCAGTGAACTTGGACCAGTCATTTGTGTTTGATCTGAACTGGATTTTTGTAGAGAGCAGAAGCAACTTCAAAGAAGGTTTTATAGTTTATTCTGCAATGCTAATATGCGCTTGCTAGCACTGGTTCCAAAAGTGATCTGTCTACCAACTATTGTTTTTCAGTTATAATTTGTAAAGGTAACTATTTGTTTTTGCTATTCCAAGCTATGTTGACTTCTTTTTAAATTGACCATTACAAACAGGTTTCTCCTTAAATTCACTGGGAAGGAGGAAGAAATTAATCTTTTGGGTGATGGGACTGAGAAACCCGA
Organism: Theobroma umbraticum; assembly: GCF_002168275.2. Lineage (NCBI taxonomy): Eukaryota > Viridiplantae > Streptophyta > Magnoliopsida > Malvales > Malvaceae > Theobroma > Theobroma umbraticum. Next base: position 3,887,003 of record NW_018397269.1, read on the forward strand.
GTTTGGTGAATGGTCATGGATGACACCAGAACAAATAGTTGAGCTCGTGAGTGCTCCTTACTGTTAAAATTTTGAATCAATTATAGGTCGATTAGCTTTGTCTCTTTTGTTTATTTAATAGTTGCTGTTCATTTCTCATTTTGTGCAGGCAGTGGATTTCAAGAAACCTGTTTACAAGAAAGTTTTGGAAGTTTTTGCTCCCTACCTCCAATAATATCCTGTCGAATTGCAAATACTTTGCAGCTCCACTTCTTATCTGCCGAGTACCATAGTTGGATACAACAAGTTGGGGGTTTATTACTTGGGTGTCACCAGATGGCATCCATTTTTCCTTGTGTGGATCTGATATTCTTGATAGAAACTTTGAAAATGAAGTGATCTGCTAGCAACTTATTGTCTCAATTGCAGGGAATGTCTTCTCTGCTTGAAAAACTTACACGGTTCTAATGCAATGTTGTCTGGACTACACATGATTGGTATGGTAGAATGCCATGCCCTTGATCAAGTTCACAAAGCTAGCCAAAAACAGTTGGGACTCCTGAAACTTCAACAATCCAGAATTTCTAAGCAAACAAATTATGCATAACCTTTGTTAATAATGAGCAATTCTTTTAACATAATGTCTCTCACAAGTACATCGAGCAAGTTCTATGTATACATAATAGTAATGCATCAGTATATGGAAAAACCATTGCTCGAACCTGAGCTTGTTAACCAGGGATGACAAACAATGATATAAACATATCAAATCAGAAGAAAGGAAAACAAGGGTTAATCAGCAAAGGATTATTAATCATCTTTAATAATTAGACTTGCTGACGTAGCCTCTGAAACCAAAATGAGATTAGAACCTTGAGAACTTCAAATGGAAATATCTTGAATCTGTGAAGATGCATCAACTTTCAAACGGCAGCATCTTTCAAACGACAACATTTGTTCATTCATCTGGTCTCCATTGTCGAAGGGATGAAATGTTTTACAAAATGCATGCCATAAAGAAGAACGGCGTCAAACATAGACTACGTTTGCAAACTGCTTTAGTTGGCTTGAACTCACAAAATCACCAGTACTTATCATATAATCTTCAACTGAAGCACAAGCTCAAGTATGCTTTGTATATAAAATCACCACATGAAAAGACCAATGATCGTACATCATCTTGTCATCGGTCAATTATATTTTGTATATGACCGGTGATCATCCCTGCAACAACTTCAGGAGAAAACCTTCTGATCATGTCCTTCCTTGCCTGCTTACCTTTAGCCTTGGCCTCCTCCGCATTACTAATCACATGCCTCATAAGAGCTTGAAGCTCAATAACTGATGGTTCAGCCCACAAATGCCCCTTAAATGGTCCTTCCGTTACTTCACTCATTCTATCCACTGGCAACGGGTAGCTATTCTCCTCTGTTAAATACTCAGTAGGCCCTGACCAATTAGTTGTTATTACTGGCAAAGACATTGCCATGGCTTCCACAATAGGTCTCCCCCATCCTTCTCCTCTTGATGGAAGCACAAATGCATCAGCTGCCTTGTACAGTTTTGGCAAATCGACCTGAGCTATGTGGGTATCAATGACACACACAGAAGCCCACCCATTAACTGGCCTTTCCATATGAGAATCTTCAACAAACTGGACAATCTTGTTGTCAAAATCTCTACTAGAATGATAAGGATTAGTCAACAAGTACAAAACCACCCCATCATCACTGGAGAATTCTCTCAGGTATGCTTTGAGCAACACATCCCATCCTTTCCTAAACTCCCACTTAAAGACACTCAAGAACACAAACTCCTTTCTAGGATTGGAATTGGGAATTTTTGCACCTAAAACCAGATTCCCTTCGGAAGCAATGTCCAATGGCTCATACTTGGAGGGATCAAAGAAATTCACATCAATAGGCTGCACAACTTTCACAACCTTAGCTGGATCAACCCCACTTTGCACAAATGTAGACACATGAAAATCAGTAGGAACCCAAACAGAATCCATTCTATTACAACGCTTAACATGTTGAGAAGTCAGTCTATCACTCTCAAACATGGTCCTGCCAATGACAAACATGAAATTATGATAACCAGTTGGAGGGCAAGGAATGGTTTCAAACAATGGGGGATACCAAGCACCAGGCTCACTATGGCAAACCACGATGGTCTCATTTATCCTACATTCTGTTTGATAAAGCCGAATTGCCAAGTTCCTGATATCTTGAGGCAATCCCTCCCAAAATTCTAGGGACTCTAAATCACCATGTTGGTCAATAGCCAATTTGAAACTGGGCTTTTCGAGACTTTTCATGTATTCATTGAGTGCTAAAACATAAGACCATGCTTCTGAACTATACCCACCACCTGAAAGGAAGGGAGCCATCCATAGGACACAGTGAGGGGCCCTGGAAATAGGATTTGGCGAGTGGGATTGGTCAGGATTTGGGGTTTTGAGCAGAAATGATAGAAGGGATTGAAAGAAAGTTGGGTGGCGTGAATTGAGGCTTAATTTCAATTGCTGGATTCTGTAGTAGTTTGGTCTGCTGAAACTAAAAGAGATTGCTAGAAACAGAACAAAGATAGATGAAGAATAGATAATGAAGGACTTCAAATTTGGGGTCATCTCATGGGGGCGAATATGCACTACCAAAGCTGTAAGCAAAGGGCAGAGAATCCACAAACAAAAATCAATGATACGAAATGATTTGAAATGCAGCTATACCATTAGAGAGATAAAGAGTACCTGAAACTGGGTTAAGCAGCTATAACTCTTAACCCTACATCCATTTTCTGAAACATATGGCTTTTGAAAGTGGCCTTAAAGTTGCCAATACCTTGATGTTGATTCTAACTGAACCTGCTTATAATTTGGTTGTTTTAAATGGAATGATTGATGGGGTGTTTATGGCAAAATTTATGAAGTGGTTGATGGATGCAAAAAGAAAGAGAAAATTGTTAGGAATAGCCCTCCAAATAAGGTCACTTAAAAAATGACTTTCACTATAATTTTAATTATTTTTAGATAATTTTTAATATAATTTAATAAAATTACTCTTTAAATCATTTAATTTAAATTAAGTAGTTTCAATTTCTTTCTCTTTTCCCGTCATTTAGATAAAAATTTTAAAATTAAATCTCGATTTAGTTATCTCTTTGTGTAACTCCCCAATATCATCGGGATATATATCTCATCGTCAAGTTCTCCAATACCATCAAGGTCTACATCGCCATTCAACTTTCTCACCATTTCAAAGTACTGAGATGACATCAAAGTATTTGTTATGGGTTCTTAAGTTAATTTTTTATATTCATAAAATGTAAAAGTTGATGGGTAAATTACATGAGTTTGAAAACTTAAATCTGGTTAGAAGTAATAAAATCAATCAGTTTATAAGCGATGCGTGAATATTTGTTAGGCATTGCGTCGCTAGATATTAGGGTGTGTGACTGGATATTAAGAATCGTAACCTATTTATGTGGCATTACGTAACTGAATATTAGATAATGTGGGACTAGATAGAAGGCAATGTGAGAGTAGATTATAGAAATTGCATGAGTTGTGCATTGCGTGACTTGTTTGTAAGCATTGTGTGACTTGTTTGTAGTAATTGTGTTACTTTATCTACTTAATGCTGAAGTTGATTATTTATTAATTTAGTTCCCTTAATAACAAATTTTACAAAATTATAAGAAAATTAGGAATGCTTAATAATCAATTCAATCTTCTTAATTTCACTTATATTGGTGCAGAAAACCATCTAGTTCAACTAACACAGAACTTTGAATTTCTTTTTAAAGCACTTAATGCATTGATTTATGAACTAACCATATTCACCAGAAAACAAGTCTAAAGCCATTGAACACCCTACCAAGAGTCAGCATTCATGCCTATAAATAAAGGAAACCATTATCCATTAATCAAAATAATCTGAGGAAAAATTTCAAAATTCTAGTGGCATCCAAACATTATAGAGTAGAAAGTGGGAAAAGGGTTACTGCTGAAGAGGATATCCCCAACAATGTTGTAGCACATCTAGTCAAGTTGATGAACCAAATTGAGAATATGGAGAAAGACATGCCTGGTTAATGGATAAGTTGTTGGTTAGGACAAAAGTCCTGCAAAAAAAAATTCTGGGCAATAACAAGATTCTAGTTAAAATTTATGAAATCGTAGATGAGATTAAGAAGAAATGAACCATGGTTCATATTTTGTATCATTTGTTTTTTGTCAGCTAATGAATAAAATAAAAATATTATTTGATCATATATTTTCTTGGTTTAATTTATATTATGCTGAATAACTTGGTTACTTTTCCCAATTTCTTAATTTTCTATTTATATAAGAGAAGCACACGTGAGTGGATGTTAGGCATTGCATGACCTATTATTAGGTATTGCGAGACTAAGTTATAGGCATTGCGTGAATTGTGCAATATATATCTTCTATTGAGACACTGCATGACTAGTTAGTATGTATATTGTGACTTGTTGTTATGTATTACGTGAAGCTGGGTCAGTATGTGACTGGTTATGTTGGCGTAATATGAGTGGATATTAGGCATTGAATGACTTATTATTAGGTATTGCAAGACTGGGTTATAGGTGCTAAGTGAATTGCGTAATGCATATATTATGTTAAGACATTTCTTGACTATTTTTTATGCATTGCGTGATTGGTTTTTATGTATTGCGTGACCTATTGTTATGTATTGCGTGACATTGGGCTAGTACGTGACTAGTTATGTTGGCATAATATGAGTGGATATCGGCTTTGAGTGACTTATTATCAAGTATTGCGAGACTGGTGGTGCGTGACTTGTGCAATTCATCTCTTATTTTGAGGCTTTTGTTCACTAGTTTTTAGGCAATACGTGAATATGTATTAGACATTGAGAGACTAACTTTATGTTATTCTGTGACTTAAGCATTGCGTAAGTGGTTTTTATGCATTGAGATGCAATTTTTGATAAATTGACTGATTGTCACACTTATTTTTTATTAAATTTCAGCAGCCTACCAAATGTGAAGTTTATAATTACATACGGTGGTCATTGGGTCAATGACATTTATAAGGGTTGTGAGACACAAAGGATGGGCGTGGGAGTGATTTGTCATTTTCGAGCCTAGTGAAGTTGGTTGAAGAGGTTATTGGGGTCAACTCACATAATAATGAAATCCAGCTACATGCATCGCTTAGTCATGTTGTAGGGGTTTCGCATGCAATTATCAAGGATGCTGAAAATGTAGCCAGTATTATGTGAGATAAGAGGATAGTTGTTGTGTTTGTGACAGTTAAGGCACGAAATGCAAATGATATTCCACATGAATATGGTATCCAACATAATAATCACGTATAATAGAATGTTAATTATTCTGACATACCACACTATGTATTTTCTAACAAACAACCATGGCAATCACGTTTGACATATCCTCATGAGTTTGAGTAGCCCGGTACATACATGAGGTGTTTATAAATGATGTCTGCACGATTCTGATCGGAATGTGGATTGAACGAAATACTTGGTACTTTGCACCAAATGCAACCGTGGCTCAAAAATGTAATGGGTCCATTGTCATTCATAAATAACGTTGTGATGGTTGTGAGTGATGAAGATGCATCTGATCAGATTGAAGATGATGTTGAAGAGGACAACATGGTGGATTGGAATGATGAGTTGCATGATGACTGTGAAGATGATTACGTTGGCGGACATGATGACTGTTCAAAGGACGACAAGGGTGAGCACAACGACATTCTGGATTGCAATAATACAGATGGCAACACAAGACATGCCATAATTGTTGTGTTAGAAGAGGTTTAGTGCGATGACCATGCCATAACTATTGAATTAGAAGATGTTGAAGGTGCAGACCCCATTTACAACAACCCCATCGCACTTGAGAACAACATTCGTTCGCTTGATGACAATGATCAAGAAAGGGTAAATACAGGGGTATCTCGTCAATGGATTATTCCTAGGGTAGATATGATATCCTTCCAAATAGTTGCGATTGAGGAATCCAGATCAATGACGACCATTTATATCACAAAAAGTATTTCCATTGAAGGCCGAATTGAAACAAGTTTTGAGCATGTTGGCACTAAAAGAGCAATTTGAGATTAAAGTAAAAAAGTCATGTCATGTTCATTTTGAGCTTGGTCGTAAGGAAAAGGCATGCAAGTTTGCTTTACGTGCAACAAAGTTGTCTGAGGGAGAATATTGACAAGTTCGGACGTTGCAGAGGGTACACATGTGTATTGTTGATGGTTTGCAATATGGGTACTAAATTACGAGCATGGGGGTTAATTGGTGAGCTAATCTCGACCAGGTTGCAAGGAAATTATGTAACCCCATTGAGACCTAAGGAAATAATGGAAGAGATGAATCGTCAGTGGGGATTGCAATGCCTATATGGTAAGGCTTGGCAAGTGAAGGAGTATGTGGAGAGTCTTGTGTTCAGTCCCTCGAAAGAGTCATTCCAACTCTTCCCCTCATATTTCCATATGTTGGAACATGAAAGTCTCGATACTATCATGACTGTCGCTATGAATAGGGAACAATAATTCAAATATTATTTTTGGGCGTTTGGGTTATGTATCTGGGGGTTTAGTGTTGCAATGCAGCTTGTACTTGCTATCGATGCCACACATTTGAAAGGTAAATTTAAGGGTAGTCTATTATTGTGGTATGCAAAGATGCGAATGAGTAGATATATCCAATTGCATTTGGCATTGGTCACGTGGAGGATGAAGAGTCTTGGTTGTGGTTTCTTAACTAATTGCGTTGTGCGATTGGAGGCTATAGCAAGGTATTTATACCTTGGATTAATTTTAAACCCTAATTACAAAACTATTTTGTAATTACAAATTAATCCAGTAATTTGAATAAATAATTTAATTAAGTCCTTAAAAAACCCAATTAACTTAATTATTTAATTTAATCAATTAGGCCCAATAACTTGATTAAACAAATTTAATCGATTAGGCTCAATAACTTAATTGTTTAATTTAATTAATTAGCCCCAATGACTTAATTAAACAATTTAATGAATTAGGCACAACTTAATTAAACAATTTTAATCAAGTGCTTGAGAAACTCATAACTTCTAATTTGATTAAATCCAACTTAATCACCTCTCCCATTTTATTTTTAACATGCATTTTAGGCGTGTGGCCTATTAGGCTTCTAACATGTTGGTAATAAACTTAACATATAATTCTTAAGTTAACCTTTTTTAAATGAACACCCCTTACTCACCTCACAATAGATGGACACTACGTCACTATTGACTTAAGCATGTATGTAGCTAATTTTTACTTACTAATCTCTTGTTACCTCCTCCGGCACTCCACCATGACAACTTTGCTTACTATACTCTTCCTAGCATTCATTCAAACCAAATTTATTTAATTATACTCGTAAATGGCAGTATATCAACCGACAATCCTTAACTAAATCTCATTGTTTTATCAACAATACTCACAAACATTTATCACACAATCTATACACTTGAACCAACCAAAGTTTATACAAGATAATATAGTCAATTTGCATGCTTACCTCTTGGTTTAAGATTGAATTTCTCAAATGTGATTCACAAC
>NW_018397269.1:3894696-3895825 GCF_002168275.2 Theobroma umbraticum
TACACAACTTTCTTTATAGTTTAATTGGCCATTTGTTACATCATTCAAATCACATGTATACCTCATATTTCACACAATCTAACTTTCCTTGATTAATAAATTCTCATTTAACTTCAAATATTGAGAATTACACATAAGTCCTCTAACTTTTTTTTATTTACCATACGACCCTTCAAACTTTCATGCTTAATAATTTAGTCCTTCTAACACTTCTTAAATTTCAATTTCTTTCTATTTTCTCCCTTTTCATGTATACAAATATAATATAAAGTTTGCACCTCATCAACGTACCATCATAATATTTAAATATATACTTACCCGCTTGTGTTTTATTTAATAAAGGCACGCGGGCTCCACTAATGTCATTTTTCTTTCGAATTTCTTTCTTATTTCTTTTCCCCCACTTAGATTAGTCATATAATCCTCATCCATGACCAATCTCAACAATAATTAAAATATTAATATTTTAATATTTTTATTAATAAAATATTATTTTACTTCAAAATATTCTTTTCGACCATTACTGCCCTTTGGCACTTAAGTTTTCGTCAATTGATCTTTCGTCTTGTCGATTGAGTCTTACTTACTTCTATTTAAAAATACGGGATGTTACACTTATAAGGTCTGAACTCATTCTATATCTCTTCCACAACCTCAAACCATTAAAATATGACTCAAATCCTTACTCATATACTCAAACGTAAGATCAAGGCTTTGAACTAAGCATCACACCTTTGGATTCCTCAAATATGTTCATCAAATTGTTGCCTAAGTATTTTTTTTATGTTAGAAATTCCCATAGAGCCCAACTACCGTGTAATTATTTTATTAATAATAATAATAATAATAAATGTAGTGAGGAGGGGAATCGAAGCCTTACCTCCAGAATTACATAAATCAAAAGAAATAGAATACCTAAGATAGGGATTACTATCTTTGCTATGATTTCTGATGCAGAAGATGAGTAACTTGCCTATGTACAAGGATCTACTAGAATTTTAGAAAAAGTAATAATGTAAGAAAATGAAGGAAATACGAGGAGTACCACTCATTTACATTTATTTAAATCTAATATAACGTAAGCAACTTTGATCAAGTCTTAAAACTCTGAGTAATTTGCCTTGAGCCA
>NW_018397269.1:3895925-3923731 GCF_002168275.2 Theobroma umbraticum
CTGTCGGATAGATAACAGTAAGTACCTAATGTCATGTGAACCTCTGACATCTCCTTAACGTAAACAGATAGCGGCCATAGCATCCATTTCAATCTAGAGTCTCGTGGCATTATATTCTTGGCATAGGCAAAGACCTCTGTGTGGGGCTTGTAAAGAATTTTTAGCTCTAAAATTTTCAGAAAAGCCAAATACCATGGCCCCAATATGATCACGTAAAACCCCACCACCTGCAGCATTCTAAAAATTCTTGAAGCCCGCATCAACATTTAACTTAAACTCACTTATTGATGGCTTTTGCCAACAGAAAATTTTTGGAGGTGAGGACGATGTCTTCTGAAATTCTAGGCCCCATGCTTGAGCTATTTGGACATCTCCCCACCATTGTCGTTTCTGTAATTGCTTCCCAAGAAATAATTGGTGCATAAGTTTCAAGATTCTACACACAACTCTATTGGAATGCATACCGAGGTTCCTATGCTTAGCATCATTACGTTCCACCCACAAGAACCATAATATGAAAAAAGGGTGTTAAAGTGCGGATATGGCCATGTTTCACATAGTCACCAGAATAAACCCATGCACTTATAATTTGAATAATAGAGTGAGGATTAATAACATAGATTTGGAAGAATTTTGCAAAATTGTTGCCTCAGTATCATAAGGCATGCTTCCTACACTTAACACATCCACATCTCATTAAAGAAGTCTCCAAATATACAACAATTTCAAGATCATTCTTTCTACAATATAGTTCATACACAAACTCCACATGCATACACAGTGGGGTTCAAATTTCACTCTTCAATAACTTAACCCATATCACATATAGGTCATGTCAAAACAATCAAGGATGTTACATTTACAATAGGAGATTTAAACCCCATTCTTTTGAATAAAAAACTCATACATTTACCATTAAATCAAATATTTGTATGCTGAAATCTACAACCACTTAAATTGACAATAACTGTACCATACCCCGAAGCCTACGTAGAGCCAAACTCAAAATTATCCAACTTGAATTCACCACTCATCCAATTGCCCCCCAGCTTCCCTTCTATATTCAAGTTCAATTTCTTATATTTTTTTAATGAATAAATAACATCTTATATGCGTTAAAACTTTGTAACTAAAATCACATTTTCACAAATACGCTTTCAAGTAACTTCTGGTGGAATAAATGGTAAAAACAAGAAAGAAAGATATACACTATGTTGATATGAATGTGATAAATCCCTATTCTTAAATTCGCAAGACTAAGAACATTTATAAGCTACTAAGTGATAGATGGTACAGATGTAGAATCGAAATGTGTGCATCCAAGGATCTGCACTTTTGCAAAGTTTATAACAAATCAGAGTGAAAGCAAACATCTCATCAAAATTTTTAGGGCAAAATTTGGTTAGCACATATGCAGGAACTACCTGGTTTACATCTGAAATATTAGGCCCCCTACAAGCTTAGGCTACTCAACTACCCGCCAAGCCACCTTTTCACGTAGCAAGATTTATCTGCAAGGAAATGATCAGGAAGGCAAAACCCAGAAGGTGCAGTCAGCATGAACAATCCACATCAACCAGTACACACCAATGTCAACTCATTAGAAACCACCAAGGCCATAGTTGATGGGCAGAAAACTGATTAAAGATCACATTTAGTCTGCAAGATCCGATAGGATTATGTTCCTCAAATCATTCCTGCAAAATAACAATCAGGCTTCAGCATGCCTCCGGATCTTCTTCTTTAGTTTGTCCTGCTCCCTGTATCTCTCCTGCCTTTCTTCTCTCCGGCGCTTTCTTAACAACTGCTCATCCTTTGCTCTCTGCGTCTCAAGTTCTTTCCTCTTTTGCTCCTCCTTGAGCCTTCGCTTCTTCATCTGCAAATTCGCAATAATGATGATGATACAAAACCTTTCAACATGGGAATTAACATCAGTTATAAATGCCTGATCAAGCAGGTGAGCAAACCATTGAGAGCTCATCGACTTGTTCCTATTGCTGATGCACACCTAGCTCTATGTTTACTCTAAGCAAATGACCTAGCTCTACATTTACTTTAAGCAAATGACTTATTTGAAATTGCAAGGGATAAAATAAGATATTTGAGCCAGTATCTGGAATCACAAACCTTGTCATTCCTAATCAACTGAAGGTGCTGAACAAGAGCATGAACTTTTCGTTCATGAGGCTCCATGACAACAGCTCTTCTATCTTCAAGAAGTGGCCGTTTCCGATGAGGTATATTCTTGGGTTTTGATTCAAATGGAAGATCCGCCTGTAATGCCTTAGGAATGACCAGGGGATTGAACTTCCTTGGCTTTCTCTCAATTGGCTGTAAACACAAATATAAGCACAATAAAAACAATAAACATAAACAGATTCTAAACAAAGAGAAACCTCTTTTGGGAGGTGGCAGGAGGTGACTAGAAGACCTAAGGTCCAACATAATCACCAGTAGAGGTAGCAAAAGCTGACTTTTAATGACCCACCAAACCCGTCCAAAAGCGAACCCAACTCCCGTCTATCTACTCAAAAAGCCAACATTGCCAAATCTGGCACATGAACTCCACTGCTATCTAAATGCAAAGTAAATGTAGCCGACATTCATCTGAATCTGAAAGACCCACCCAAAACCAAACCCGATACCCCAGAAATAACTAAAAAGTCAATGGAATAAATTTAATGTAATCTGAACCTGAAATGATTCAAAACCCAAAATCCCAACCTCCCAATAGCCAGCTCTAATCACCAGCCTCATATTAATAATAAGAAGTAATTTAAAAAAAATAAAAAAAAAAACCTTGTAGAGGGAATCCTTGTTAACAGGAATAGGAAGATTGTGTTCCCTCCTCAATTCTGCTACAGTTTTCATTCCTTGCCAGGTGTTTTGACGAGGTTGCAATGAAGTAGTTAATGGATTGTAAAACTGAGGAACTTCAACTCGAGTCCATGCACGCAAAAAGACTATGTCACTCATCAAAATCCGATCCTCAAAGGTGCACCTTGCAATTCCTTCCCTAGGTTGCCCCCCCTTTTTCTTTGGCTGATTACCAATCTCTTCCTTTGCAGCCTGAGAAGATAAACACCATTAGTTTTCAGCATATTTTCTTTTCAGCAGGAGTAAGGTTTATTTGGATTGTGTTAAAGGCAACAAAAAACCCTGATTTATTATGGTCTTGCCAAAGCAAGATCCTGGAAGCATTATGATAGCGGGACATGTCTCCACATTTTACCAACTTAGAGTTAGAGTAGCCACTCTCAAATAAGACTAGTGCTGGGCTGGCTTACTTGTCTGCCCTTCACTTTCTTCATTTATTAAAAGAATCTAGAGCAAAAGGCAAGCATGTGTAATCAAAAGTAAATGCAACTGAAAGAATCTATGAGGACACAATACAAATAGTCATAAGAATATCAACTTCTACATGAACAAACATACCTTTTTCACCTGCCCACGGATCCCACTGACAGTTCGAACTGCAGCACCCTCAAACCGAGCTACTTCAAGATCTGAAGTAAACATATCCTTGATGAGGGCTGTTTTCTTGAATATTTTACAGGGGTAACCAACCAGCTTAATTTTTTTCACTATCTGTGCTGCATGGTTAAACTCAAGTACATATGCTGTTGCTATGATGCGAAATGCTGCCTGGCATGCCAAATAAAAGCAACTTGGTGAGTAGTGAAAACTACGAGATAATAAAGGAAACAAGGGGAAGAAACAGAACCCGACAGAAACAAAGGTTTAGAATGGACTTAAGGCTCCAACTTTACCAAGTCATCTGTGGACCGTAGCTCAATAAAGGTCTACAGTTAGGCTTATTAAAGATTGGTTTACCATCATGAAAATACCAAAAATAAAGAAATTTAAACATTACTTGAATATCAAAAAGGTTGTTTCTTAGGAAGACTAAACATCTGAAATTCCTACGCCAACAGCAGCAGAGGATTGAATCAAATTAAAAGGACAATATTTAGGCCACAGCCAAGAATTTTATCTATGGATTTCAACTTTGAGTTGTGAACATAAACCTTGGTATCAGAGGTAAAGTTTGATGGTCAAATAATGAGTGTTCAGTTGGGATCTTACAGATGGCCTCTCTAGGGTTTAAAGGAAATGATATGGGGCTGCAATTAGATCCAAAACAAAGCTGGATCTCCAATAAGAAGATTAAAATATAGTTCAAGGCTTTGCTGAAATTTTTCCAAGGACACTTGTTCTCCACTAATTGAAAGATTACATGCACATATAGAGACTTTCAGTATGTACATGTAGGGGCTTTCAGTAGTATTAATTCTAGAACTTAAAAACCTAAGATCGAAAATAAGATAAAGGTTGCCTGCTAAACACCTGGACCGTTAATAAAACCTCAAAGACATTAATAAAAGTACTGATTGAAGACTCATGACTACAGCTGTAGCAATTTGGAGGAAACCTGAAATTATTAGAATTGCCTGAGACAGAAATTAAGCAGCCTATGTAAGCTCCTAAATCATGGAAACATCAAATAAAGACAACACCTTGAGATTCCCCAACTCAAATCTTACGTTTCAGGAGAAGATTAGCAATATATATCATCATTTCCAGAAAGTACAATAACATAACTAGCTCTGTTCTGACACTTTCAATTCAGCAACCAGCAGAAACATCAGGACCCTTGTTAAAAATTCACTTTCTAGTTTTACATGCCATACTCAAATTAAAGGACTTTAAGGCTGCATGTAATTTAGTTAAAGAAAAATATGTAGCTATGTGTACAGCTGATCTGTCAGAACCAAAAAAATAAATAAATGGTAACATAGTTTTAATTTTCAGATCCACATACCCCCCCTTTACAAGTCCAAGTATGTCAATAACTTGAAGTACTGCTATTCAAAAAAAAAAAAATAACTTGAAGTACTCTTCTCAATATACGAACTATGAAATTCTAACTACCATAGTAACAAAGTTTTATCAAGATCCATACATGTTATCACTTCATCACCCCTACCTGCTCCATAATTTTATGAGGCAAAAGCTCTTAACATGAAATGTACAATTGACAAAAGTCACCTGATGGTTTGATAAATTCTGAACAGCAAGCAGTCCAGACTTGGGTGGGGCAAGGGGGCCCCAAAACATTGCAAGGCAATGCATATGTTCTGGAGTGTACTTGAGCATGCGATGCCTTCCATTCTGGTCCTCAATGGCATAAACTGGGGTGGTCTGGTAACGCCTCCATCCAATTGAAACAATTATTGGATCTCTAGTCTTCAGCACTTTCTTGTGCCATCTGTGCCGTTTTAGCCTTGTCTGGAAGGGGAAAAAACGGAGCTTTTACAATACATATATTTTCTTCAACAAGACAAAATACAAAACCATTGGAATTACGAGAGAATCTCTTAATCAAAGTGCAATGTGGATATTCCTACCAAATTGTTATTTTATAGAATCAAGAATTTATCAAGTAAATATGCACCAAGTTTTGTAGAATTCTATGATTTGACAACCTTTTAGTTCAAATCTAAGTTTTACTTATTCAATAATTTTTTAGTTTTAAAGTCTACTACCAAAAACAAATTACCAATCGTTAAGATCCAGTTTAAAACCAATTGGTAATAGGGGAAAGGCCCAACTTGAACATAATGCCACACCCAACGCTAAACAGAACCAATGTGGGATATTACCATTTAACTCCCCCTCACTTTTAAACCCCATATAAGCAACTGAAAAATATGAATTGAATACATGGACAATAATAAGGGGTTACAAACAACTTGAGCTCTAATACAATATTAAGCAATATATCTAAAACCAATAGGCAATGGGTGAAAGAGTCATACATGAAAAGCCTAAACTCAATCGATGTCATAGGGTGTCAAATGCCAAGGGAAAAAAAAGAGAGAAAAGGAAAGAAAGAAACACAAGGTAAATGGAAAACAGTAAAAAGGGGGAAAGTGTACATTTACCAAATAGAAATATATATAAAACTAAAATTACCTCACTAAAAACTGAGAAATAGCTTTTAACTGATTCAGTTCTCACATTTTGGAATTCGAAAAACTTCTTTCTTTTAGATTCAGATAGTTAATGAAGTGGTAAGAACCTTTCTTCCACCAGAAGCACCAATGACTTGACATGGAAGACAATCATGAGACTTCCACTACATACTTTAGTTTCTTGCAAATTTCATAGCAGGAACCATAACTCACAAAGTTAAAGACATCTGAATTAGTGAACACATAAAGGAAGCACCTAAAGCTAGTGGAAGATATCGGCATGAGAGATGCAGACAAGATAGAACTCTAGATTACAAAGTAAAACATCTCCCAACAGGTGGTTGAAAACAATAAAATACCCCAATATATAACAGGAGAGCAGAAAATTATTCAGCATTGCAATAGCACATTATTAATAATCTTTAGCATATTCTAACCTGCATGTATCCCACATTTTCCTCACCAAGACCAATTCCTCCAACCAAAACGGGATGGCAGGGATCAAAATATTCAACCATCTCGAAAGGAACACCATGAACTTCCAATCTTAGGTACATCCCTGTGCGAAATCCCTCAATTTCCAGCCGGGTAGCCTCATCGAGATCATTGAGTTCTGCTATATTCATTTGTTTCTGGTGTTCAATCTCTTCTTTCAACTGGAAGAACCAGGAATGATTTAATGCTTAAAACCTAATATTAGATTATATATCTGATCAAAAGAAATGCCACAAGGTCTACCTTGTCATAATAACCACTGTCATTTGCTTGACTTTGGTGAAATTTGAACCCATGTTGTGCATCACTTTCTTCTTCTGGTGATTCAGACCCATCATATGTAAACGTAAGTTAAGGTCACAAAAGAAACTTTAAACAGTTTCCAGCTGATGCATCCCATTTGAACAGAAACCAAAATTAAACTATTCTTGTAAGGAAAGAAGAAAATCATGCTGTCTGGAGAAATGCACAAGTGGAAGCAACAATCTCAGGCACAGATGAGAACATGGGCAGAAATGGCCAATGAAAGAAGCAAATTCCAACCGAGCCCCTCTAAATTAATAGAATTTACCACCAATGACAGGTAGGGATCGAGACAAGCAAGCATAAAATAAGAAAACAAAACACTATATTCAAAATACTTTAATTAAAAAGGATATTGAGCATCAAATTTTGCACGGAGAGCTAGCTTTTTTAACCTCCGCTCCTCAGTTGCAGCATCATCTTTGTTCTGGCTTGCACCATTACTGGAATCATCTTTCTGATGGCTCTCGCACTTCTCACCAGTTTCTAAATCTTCAAAGTCACCATACACATCATCTTCTGCTTCGGTTTTAGCTTCTGACATTTGATTTCTGAGAGCAGCCTTAGACCAATCACCAGTGACAAAACGATCACGAACACTCCCATATACTTCTTCCTCTTTCCAGTTCTTAAGCACTGAATAATTTGTGGATTTGGAACAGTCCTCAGTGTTGATGTTATCACTGTCTAATCCTTCTCTCAAATTCTACAGTAATACCAAAAAAATAATGATAATAACAATGAGAGAGGTGAAAATAAGTAAAAATATGATGGTCAACGGGATGGCACACTTGAGCATCTCTAGTATTCAACACTTGAAAGACTAAAAAACAGTCATGCCACAAGTTACATCCAGGACAGACCTTTTTCTGTTCTCCTTTTGGCTTAAAAAATTCATCATCACTCTCTTCATTCTCACTATCATCCTGCACTTCATTAATAAAAGTATTTGATGTTGATGCAGATTTCCCATATACAAGCTGCATAAGATTTATATTTTGTTTCTTAGCCGCCCTTTCTACCAACGATGCTCTCCACTTTGATATGTTTCCCATGCCATCTTCTGGAAGGACATCGTGAAAAAGGAGTTTACAATCAAAACAAAAACTAGCAAATCTTTCAAAAAAATAAACAAAAACTTGCAAAATACAAGTCTAACACAATGATATACTCACTTTAAAAATTACACAATTGATAGACTGTGAATCTAGAGGTGTCCAAGCGCTGGGCCCAATCGAGCCAACATTCTGAAAAAGTAAGCCTGAACCTGGCCCAGCCCGTCATCTAGATAGTATTTTTTATCATTAAGATAATAAAAAAGTCTTTTATATTAATATTTTAGCATTTTTAAATATATTCTTCAATTAAAATTAAACAAAAATTTATTATTTACTAATAAATTAATGTTGGACCCAGTTGGGCACTCCAAAAAATGAAGCTCAAGTCCAGCCCAAATTGGCAGGGCCTGTGGGCCAAGTTGGGTAGCCTAGCCCTTGGACAACTCAGATGTTATCTACCCAAAATTCATTATATTGCTTTGTATATAACATAACTTCCTACACACAAGCTCAGAGAATCATGGCTGTCAGTGATGGATGAGTCCATATATTTTGCAGAAGCTGCTAATAAAGTAATCACCAGCATACGGATGTAAGCTTAAATTAATAAATAATAAACAGTACCATCAGACTTCAGATCCTTGTTATCACCATCTGAAAACTCTGAACCTAAAAATGACTGGGTGTCTTCATCGCTTCCATCGTCTTCATCTTCATCATCATCATCATATTCATCATCTGCATTCTCTTCATCTACAACCTGCAATATAGTGAATGTAAAAAACAAAAGTTTTTCCCACCAATACTTCCTTAATAACACATTGCAGAGAAAGAAAGAATATTGCTTCATGACTGTTCCAGCTACACCTTGTGGAATAAAATTATGGCTCTTTCAGAACAAACAATAAGAATCAGCATTAATTACCTTGAGACTACTATGATCAATGCTGTTTCCAAAGATTGCCTTTCTCCTTTTCCTACCATTGTGAAATTCAACCTGTTCCATAACTCGACCTGGTCTCTCTGATGGATCAGCGTTTTCTTCATCAAAATTGTTACCTTCATCATCAAGATCTGAAGACTTTGAACCATCCAGATCACTGTCAGCACTTTCTTCATCAACCAGAGCAGCATCATCTTCTTCACCAGGCTGGTATTGCTTCAAAGGCTCTATATCACGAATATGCTTTGGTGATTTGTCACAATCCTTTTTGCGACCTTCAGTTTCCAACAAGCCATTAGGATTCTGACTGAAAAGGGAAATTTTGCTCTTTTCTAATTTCTCATCAATTGGGTTCTTTATATTCTGCAGAGATTTCACCAAGGCCTCCCCAACATCTTGTTCCTTCCCTATAAAAACAGAAAGAAATGGGTGAGGGATTTACCCAAAATATACCTTTAACAAAAGACAGAAACTCCGAGAACATGAAAGAGATTTTAAACCTTTACGTAATGTAGCCCCCATTTCATCAACTTTAGAATACTGAACAAAATGGTCATTAATGTTTATGTAGACCGCATCTTTGTCATACAACAGGTCCCCAAGTCCAGACATGGGGGCATAAAAAAGTTTTTCCTTGTCACGCAATCCCTTCTTTTTTGCAGCTGATGGTAAAGAACAAGGATCAGATAGGCCTGTAACACCAGCTAAACTAAAGTCTCCAACACCAGCAATATGGACCTGATCACAAATTATATATGAAACTTAAGTACAGCAAAAATTACGATAAGTCATTTCCCATAGATTAGGATAACTATATATTACTTTAAAAGATTAAATAGAAAAAGGTATTTGTTGTCAAGGTTACTTTTAATGTCCTTAAAACAGATCTACTGAAACAACCAAATAGCACAATCCATCTGCAGTCCTACCTAGTAATGACAATATTTTTATACTTGTTTCAAAATGGGAACTTTACCTTTGTTTAGTAATAATTTATAGGTAGTGCACTTTTTTTCTAGGTACATATAGGTAGTGGACTTTGCTACAACTACTTAATGGAGCAAACATAATGAAAGCAAGTATGTAAAACAGCCAGATTACCAGCAATGCAGAATATTTGCCTACATAATGTTTAAACAAAAACCAAACCCATCCTAAGAGCTTCATTAGAATGTATTTGGACAAGAAGTTTTGAAATTTTGAAAAATTTCCAAAAGAAGGCCTCTTAAAATGCATCAATTTCAAATAAATCATTTATGATTGCATTGTTTGAATAAGTATTTTTTTTTAAATGAAATTTGAGTGTATAAGATAAACGAATAATGATGTTAGGGATAGAAAAACTAAAAAAGGGGGAAAAATGGCATTATGAGTGTCATCAAATTTGAAAAAATATATAAATATTACCAATAATAGGAAAAAATCAAGAAATATAATTAAAATGAGTTTTTGTGCGGTTAGAGTTAAAAGAAAAAAAAGTTGCATTAAAAAAGAAACATAATAAATTTTGATGTCCTAGTAAAAAACCATGGACTTTCACAAATTCCACCGCTTGAGAAATTTGGGCCTTCAAATTCTCTCATCTAAATTCCAATCATTTTGAAAATTACAACTTTATTTCGCCAAACAAAATGACTTTATTTGGAATTTTGAAATACTCTCTACAAATGAAATCCCTCGTTGAAATCCCTCATCCAAACACACTCTTAAGATGCTTTTCAAAGGTTTTGAAACTTCCAATGAATTTTAAAATACTGGCATTATAAAATGCAGTATTTTCAGATTAATAAATATAAGAATCAGTGTTCGAATAATTATTCACCTGAATTAAATTTCACCTGAAAACCTAATTAAAATTTAAAACACAAAATACTAGTTTGGTGACCAAGAACTGAAAGAAAATACTCATTTACACCAATTTAGTTGACATGATATATAAATCACATAAAATTGAACAAAGAAATGAGGAAAAGAGAAACACATTAATGGACAGTAACCAACATGAGCACATAGGAAGCTCAAACTCATATCATTGACCAACGAAATGGTCTTAGGACAACATGAATAGAAAATAAGATTCTAAACAATCATTGAATTATTCTTGCAAAAGAAGATGGCAAAGGCTAGAGCATGTGCATCATCAAGTTTGAGGTCATAACGTAGGCCATTCTTGCAGCGCAAATAGATCACCAGTTACTGAAAGACTCTAGTTCTGACCTTCACAGGCAAAAGCTTTTAAATCTTAAAAAGTATCCATCAATTTAAACTGCTGCATGGTAATGATTGTTATTTAAGATTCATAAGACATACCTTACTTCCTTTCTTCAAATTACAACCCCGCAAATAACCATAAAGTGTGACATTTCTATCACATTTATTATTCATTTGCACTCTGTCAGGGGGAGTAACATCTTCAAAACGATCAACCAAGATATAAGGATGAGAAATTCTCCACGACAAAGGAGGGAACTTCATAACAGAGATAAATCTTGCAAGATTGTGAATTTCACGCTTTGGATATCTGTTAGATAAGGGGGAGAAGCAACAAATAAACTTACCAGGGTGAGCTACCATGGAATTTCATCATTAAGTGCAATCAAAATAAAGTACTAGGTAAGATGCTTACTTCCCATGAATGAGACCAGATAAATAAAACAATTTAGCGCCATCATATATTTCTGTCCAGAAACGATGCTTAAGACGCTGTTTTGTTTTCTTTAGTTTCTTTACGTCCTTAAATTTATCAAGGTGAGTAAGAACCCCCATCACCTTTGGGAACCCATGAACTTGCAATATGTTAAGGAATTCAAATGTTTCCTACAAGATACCAAAAGGCAATTAAAATGTATTAAAAATATCATTGATCGAAAACTTGATATGCTTAAAATGCACAGAGAGGAAAATGAACATATAGGGTGCAGATAGCATCATTAAGGAAGCAAATTCATGATTATGACAGAATAAAAAAAATGGAGGGAAAAAGGAAAAGGAGATTGTTCTTGCATGAGGATGCAAAATTAATTTTCAAAATAGGAGATTTATAGAATAATAATTTTCAGAAAAGCAGATTATCATTTCCAAAATTTAAAAGCTGTGGGAAGCATTCCAAAATTTTCAATATCTCACCATTTCAAAGCCGTAACTTCCATCTATGAGAAGCAATGCTAGATCAGCAAACTTTGCGGCATCAATCATGCTATTGACATCATTTGGACACTCAACAAACTGCAGCCGCCGTTGCTTTCCTAACATATTCAATCAATTCCACATCAGACAGGGAGCCTCAACTCCACAACTTTTCTAAACAGATAATAAATAGGATCAACTACTAAATTTAGGGAATCATCCACCTGATACAATGGTAATTGGTCCTCGAACCTCAGGTAAATTATGCTTTGTGTAATGCTTTACCAGAGACTTTATTACAAGAGACTTTCCAACCTGCCACCAAGTAAAACTTTCAACGATTATTAACCATTAAATCATTGGGAAAAGAAATCTAGATGGTACCAGCTAGAGTTAATTGTGCACACACACAAAAATTCCTGACTTTGAAAACAACTGAAAAGTAGGCATCAATTGGCATTTGGAACAAACAATTTCCAAGGTTTTCTGAATTTCATTTCTAACTTCAGGATTTTCCTGCTTGGTAACCCAAAGATTGATGATTTCAAATTCAACATTGTAAATCCACGTTTTCAGTGTTATCCTTGCTAATTCCATCAAAATGGATAGAAGTTTCTGTTTTTCTCTCTCCTACTTCCTTCCCCCATCCATTTCTCTATCTCTCTTTCCCAAGTTTCTTCACTGTCTATACAACACATACTCAAGGATGAAACTATGTTATCCTAAATATCTAAGCTTCTTTAAAAAACAATGAAATGACTTCTAATTTAGAGTAGCAATCCCTTCTATCAGAAAGCCCAAACAAGGAAATTAGGAGTACCAGTTTTCCTCTTCAACATTTATTTTCACACCAAAATTAAGTTGCACCTCTCCATCTCCATCTCCTTTCATATCTGTTCTCAATTCTATGTAAATAGCTCATTTTTCCAGGGTATTAGCAAAGGACTTTATGTTCTTATAACTTTCTTCTCCACTCTATGAAACAGGTAACCATTGTTCCAAAAACAAACAGAACAACCTCTACTTTAGCCTAATTCTTATAAGCACAAACCATGTTTGATATCCTAAACCACAATTAAATTCAAATATTCCTCAGCTCCAAACAACATAATTTATTTTATTTTTCCTTCTGTTCCCAACAAATTATAACAAAGAATAATAATATACCGTTTATCGGAAGTAAGAAGTGTACCTGAGGGGGGCCCTGCACGACAACTACAAAGGGAGGCGGTTCGCCATAGGAACGATCGATAACAGGAAGATGAAGCCTACGCTGCTCTTTCTCGACGGCGCGTGATTGCAATCGCTTCGCTTTCGCATTGGAACGAAAAGCGAATGCCTAATTCAAAAATCAAATTTAAAAAAAAATTGAAATTTATAGCTAAAGGCAAAACAGCGAAGTTATGAATTGAAAAGGAGAAAAGCAATGGAACCTTAGGGTTTTGCTGCCTCGGGTCAGAGTTTTGATTCTTGTTTGCGGCTTTGGCTTGGGCTTTCCTTTTAGCGGAGGCGCCAGACTGGCGAGAGCGGTGAGCCTTGTGCGACTGCTCACCGGCGCCACTATCCATAGCCATGGCAGCTTCTTCTTGGTGAATAGAAAAGGAACTAGTAACGATGTGGATGAGAAGGCAAGCCAAGCAACTCCGGCTTCTTCTTGTCTTGCTATGGGTTTAAGGTGCAAAACCCTTTTCTGGCCAATGAGGAAAAAGGTTGCAAAAACCTTTGCCAACTGTTCTATTTGCTCGCTTTAATTATTACGAGTGCTTTAAGAGAAAAATATATATATATATATATATAGATAAGATTTATAATGGACATAATGGTTTAAAAACCCTCAATTATTTTAAAAAAATTAAACAAATTTTTATTCTTCAATTGTATTTAATTAAAATTTTATATTTTTATTTTAAATCAAATAAATTTTTATAATTAATAATTAATTAATTATCATAAATTAAAATATCACTTGTTATTTTATTTTCATATAACACTTAGTGGCATTGATGTGAAGAATAGAAATGTCACATAACTATATTATAATGTCACATTTGCATACTATGTCATCATCCATAATGACATGTTAACATACCACATCATCATCTATTGTAACATATTAACATACCACGTCAGCTTCACATGCTATAAAATAACAAATGTTATGTTGACTAAATCAACCCTTAGTTATAAAAACTTATTTGATTCAAAATAAAAATATAAGATATTGATTAAATGCAATAAAAGAAAAAAGAATTATTTAAATTTTTTTAAATAATTTAAAAACGTTTTTAGATATTATGTCGTTATAATGTTATATTAGAATACAGAAAAGTGTGAAAAATATATAAAATAATTAATATATATTGAATAAAATATAATTTATTAATATCATATAATATTTAAGATTATATAATTTTATATTACTTATTAGTATTATACAATTACTCATAATTTGAAATTAATTATAAATTTACTTTTAATATTAATATATAATGAATATATATTAAATAAAATATATTTTATTAATATTATACAATATTTAAAATTATCTAATTATTCATAACTTAATATTAATTATATTATTTCTTAATGTTATTGATATTCATTTAATAATATTATCTAACTAGCTTAGTGTTATATTTAAAAAGTAATTTTTATGTATATTTTCTAACGTATTAATAATTTAACAATATATAAATTAATTGAATATTATTAAATTATATTATATTATATAGTTTTTAAAAAATAATTATTGAATATTTTAATTATTTAATAAATTTAATATTTAAAAATATTAATTATGATTTTAGACAAATATAATACTTCATACCAAATTATTTTGTAATGAATATTTATATCATTCAACCAATATTTAAATTATATTAAATCATAATATAATTAAATAATAACATATAATGTCATTATTAAGTAATTACATAAATATTTAGGCTTAAACCATTTTCCTATACTGGGGTTTATTAGAAAATAACTAAGTTTAGTATAAATAATTCATTTCATAAGCAGCCACTTTTTGGTAGAGAAAATAAAATCTATGAACTGAATTTCATAAGAATTTCTTTATGTAAGATTTGAGGATTTTCAAAATCAAGTTCAGAAAATAAAAAAAAAATCAAATTTTATAGTTGGAATTTATCATTACAAGGTGAGTAAAAGTATTCTTTTAATTGGAGAAAAATATTGTAAGAATTTAGGTTAAATTATTACTTAGTTATTGTACTCTAGCAAAGTGGTGGATTTAGTTCCTACGCAATAATTTGTGAAAATTAAGTCCTTTATACTTCCAAAAATTGATGTCAGTCTAATAAATTCAAATTTTTTGTTATCTATGCTAATATAACATTTTCTTACTAAAATGATGTTGAATATAATGATGTGTTAATATTGACATGGTATTTTTTATCTATTTCACAACATTCTTTTTACTACTTTAAATTATGAATTACAAAAATTTAATTCTTTTCTATCTGGCAACACTTTGTCTTAAATCCTAAAAACCTATTGGTATTTTTTTTATTTCTTTTTCAATCCCATTTAAGATCATTAGCTTACTTTAGATATTTTCATATCTGCACTTATAAAATCTATGCTAGTGTTTGATTATATCATATTAGTACTACTATTGCATCATTTATGATATGGTACATCATCATTACTTTGTCATCAAATTAAATGTTACATTAGTAAGAAATGTCACATCAACATAGCAAAACATAGCAAAACATCAAAACATCATATCAATATAGATAATTAAAAAATTTTAAAACACTAGACTAATATTGTCAATTTTAGAAAGTATAAAGACTTATTTTTCACAAATTATTGTAAAAAGACTAAATCCACCACTTTGCTAAAATACAGGAACTAATTTTTTAATTTGACTCAAGAATTTATATTAATACTTATGAGAAAAATCTAAAAGTTTCATAGTTTTCACATATCTTCATGATCTAGCAAAAGTTGTTCTTGTTGTGATCAATTATTTTTTATTTAAACATAATTATATGCTTGGTTTAGAGGCTAGATGAGGAAAAACCAAATTCTTATGAATTAAAAAGAAAAATATGCTTGTAAGAACCAAGTTTCATGTACTATACCCATTACTTTATTTTTGATTTTGTGTCGATTTATAAAGTTTCATTATTTGAGTTATATATGGTTGGAAAGCTACATGAGACTTTTTTCAAAAGAATCAAACAAAAGTGGATTCTGAATTTCCTAGGTAAAGATATGATTTTTTTTTTAAGACTGTATAAACTGCCTAACAGCAATACCAAGGGCTTCTTCACTTTTCCTATACTGATTTAGGTGTTGAGGTTTATATGGATGGAAAGCCTATTAAGTATAGTTTTCAATATATTAAATGAATCTAAATTTTGAATTTTGTATCTTATGATATAATCATTTTAGCGAATGATGTGCAAGCCGTCCAAATCAAGATTTAAGAGGTTTTGGATTATTTTTGTGTAGTTTCAAGTGATAAATAAATTTTAGAAAGTTAGATTGCTTATAATATGTTGAAATGATTGTTATTAGGCTTTTGATTATTTTTAAAAGTAAATGTATGTATCCTTTCATACCTCACTTGCTTTAAAACCATCTTATATGTATATTTCTCATAAGAATTGAACATTTTATTTCATTGTTTTCAATATATGAAAATAAAGTCAAACATATAATTATTTTTCGTTTGGTTTATTCATATGACAAAAATTGATTTAAAATAGCTTGCATACGATCTTACTAATGGGATATAATAAGTAGTAATGATCATGAGAATGATTTGTCAATGCAGCCCTTATTACGGGTTATAGTGTTGACCGTGACTAAAAATGATAAAATTTTATGAGTTTTAAAGATTGAATTTATGATTATTCAAATGATATTTGAAGAATGATATTTGATGGTCAATGATTTATAAACTTATAAAATTATTCATTTTAGATATAATAATTTTTTTAACTATTTGAAAGTATAATTTATTGAAATGTTCTTGAATGATCTATATGATATATTGAAAAATGATGCTTGATTTAGTAAGGTATGTGTGGCCATACTTACTGAATTATGGTTACTCATTCCATTATTTACATTATTGCAAATGACAAAAGATGAAAACTTTAGAATTATTGTTAAAATTTTGATTGTTGGAGTTCTTTATGGATAATTTTAGTGAATTTTTTTATCTTGATTTAAATTGTAATTCATTGGAGTTTAGTATGAATTATTAAAGTTGACATGAGAGATAAAAATTTTCAAATCTTGAGATATTTGTTGGTAATTTTGATTTCAATCTTGCACTTGAGATGAATGGACGTTTTCATGCAAAGAAGATATTTGCTCAATTTGGTTTGACTTTAGGCTTTTTTTTTTCTAAAAAGAAATTCTTAAACTTGATTATAAGAATTGATATTTTGAGATATCTTTTTGAAGTTTAAACATTAAGCTTCTATTTTAAGAGTGTTATGACTTTGTTAATGTCAAAATAATAAATTTGTGATACTAGTTTTTAATTGAGCTACAATTCGAGACTCACAAGAATAATACTTTATCAGAAAACATTTCTTTCCATGGTATAAGTGTTGGTCTCAATGGAGTGTTAGAGGGGGGTGAATAGCACTAAAAATTTCGAAGGTAGCTATTTGAACTTGAAGAGTTCTTTATCAAATATAAGATAAAAGGTTTAAAACTAGTTAAAGTTAAAAGACACCAAGTAAAGAAAGGTAGAGAGAAATGGACAATACTCAAGTATTTATAATGGTTCGGTGCTCTTAACTTACATCCACTATTTTTATCTCCCAATCAAAGATTTGTAAGCCAACTTCTCTAAACCAGTTGAATTAACAGCTTCCACAAAGCTTTACGAGGTGAGCTCCTAATTCAAGCTCTAATCCTTTATAATAAGTCTTAGAATGCTTTCTACACTTTAATTAACCAAAAAAAAAAATCAACCTCATTGATCTAAGATAAATGCAATCAAGCTTAAACACTTTTACAAGGATAAAAATGAAAAATAATGGTGTAAGAAAAGGTTTTTTTGGCTTTTTGCTCAAAATGTGATCTTTATAGCTTTTCTCTTTCTTTTTTGACCATTGGAGCTTTCCTTTTTACTTAAAGATTCAGATTTTTTTTAACGATAGTTTCTAACCATTATGAACATATCTGATGTCATTCTAACCGTTATTTTGTCTTTTAGTATTTAAATTCAAATAGGCAAACAATGTTCTGTTAACCGATTAAAGGTGAGCTTTAACCGATTAAGCCTTCTCTGTCTTGCATTGTCTGGTAGCTTTATTCATTGTGTTAATCGATTAAAGATAGCTTTAACCCATTAAAAACATTCTGTTTTCAAACTTTTCTAATTAGCAATCTTCCCTTAGTTGGTTAATCCCCTTTTTAATTGATTAAAGCTTTTTTTCCTTCAACTTTAATCGATTAAAATCAGCTTTAACCAATTAAAAAATTCTTCGAATTTGAATTTCTTCATTTTAGCTCCTTTCAATGGTCAACTTTATTTCTAATTTAGATTTTAGCGCTTGAAGGTACTTCAGGTCTTATGCTCTAACCGATTAAACTCATTCCTTAATCGATTAGCACACCTCTATCTTTACCTTCCAACACCTTCTTAATCAATTAAGCCTGGTGCTGAATGATTAAGGCATTTTCTGTCTTACTTTTATATAGCACTGAATTATGCCTTAATTGGTTAAAGCTCCATGTTAATTAGTTAACGATATTCTGTTTTTACTTAATCTTTTGTTCTTTACCTCTTTAACTGATTAACCCATCTTTTAAGTGAGAAACTTTTTGACCTGCCTTTAATCATCAAATTTATTAGAGGAATTAAACTTTATCCTGCATACTTAAGTGGTGAAGTTAGATATTAATGAACTAAGAATGTTTTGTTAGATCATCAAAAACATATGGAGTCAACAGTAAGGCATAGATTATGAATTTGTACATAAAGGCTAAGGTTATGGTCATTGAAAGATTTTATTAAGAAAGTTGATTTTTGATTGAGTATTTTGAGGTATAGAAATGTGTTTTGCTAAAAGTAACTTTGATACATCATAAGTACAAAGGATGTTTCTAATTATGGTAAGACTTAATAATTAAATGGTAGTTTTGTATATCAAGGAATTTCGAGTATGGTATCAATTTTGAAAAATTTTAAAAAATTGAGGATATTAAGTGATGTTATTGATTGGTAATTGTAACTTTGCCTTTAACATGAATTTTATTATTTAAAGTGTATGTTGGTTGAAATTCTTTACAAATTGATTTTGCTTATTGCTTTTACTTTTTGACTTTGACTTGGAGTTGATAGTAATATACTCGATTTAAAAAAATTTAGGATATTTTGATATTTATAAGCTTTCTATGGAGTTTGATTCTTATTTGATAATTGATCTAGGAAATCTGAAAGCAAAAATATTTGAACTTGGAGATAACTTGGATAGTCAAGGATTTATAGGTGAATTCCTATCGTGCAAGGCTTATGGATGTAATCGATTAATTGGTATGATCTTTGTCACAATTTAATGATGGTCAAATTGCTAAAAAGTATTCTGATAGTTAATAGAAAATGAATTTGGTTGTGATATTTTGAGGTAACCAAATGATTTCTCAATGTTGTTAAACAGATTGAAGATAAAATGTGGTTGTAATTACTTGACATGAATTAAAAGTAAATTTTCAATAGATTTTGTGGACATTTGATTATGTTGGTGTATGATAATGTTATGAAAGTTCATTTTGCTATTTTGAGGTTATATTTGAATGAAGTATTAGAGTGTGCAATGGAAGCATGATTTTGTTTCAAGCTACAATTTTTGGATTATTAGTTACATAGTAACATGATTGGTCATTATTAAATAAAGGATAATTTATGATATTTTAAGATAACCAAAGGACTTCTTAATGTTGATTCTGATTTAAGGTGGTATGTGGTTATAATTATTTGACATGAATTGGAAGAAAATTTTCAAGAGATATGTGGATATGTGATTACATTGGTGAACTATAATGGTAAGAAAATCTATTTTGTTACTTTGAGGTTATATTTGAATGAAATATCAGAGTGCACAATGAAAGCATGATTTGATTTAAGTTATGAATTTTGGTTTCTTAGTAACTTAGTTAAGTGATAATCATTATTAAATGAATGATGTTTAAAGTATTAATTATGTAGAAGTTATGGATTGTCAAACTTGAGAATTTGTGAACCTATATTAGTTGTGAAATTGTGATGTGTTTGTTATGTATGATCTCGTTAGAATGGAATATTGGTTGTATAAGGTAAAATTCTTTTGAAGTTAACCTATCAACCATGATTAAGATATATGTACTTTGCATGTTTTGAAGCATATGGATTTTACGAGAATTTGTATTTTGGTAACTCTACCTAAGTCAGGATAAGAATTGAAATTGAAGATTTGGATAATATTTGTATTGGTTTTGTTATTGGATAAATGATCATGAAGAGTTTATGATAGATACGTATTTAGTTATAATTGGTGAACCATTCTAAAATACAAAGTGTATGTTAGATTTGTTTGAAAGTTAGACAACGTTTAAGTTCTTGGATTTTTGAATTTGAAGAAAATGAATCAAATTGTGGAAGATATGATTTGGGCTTGTGTAATTGATCAAAATAGTAGTTGGAATGGTCATTTACTCTTGAAATAGTTTGCATACAATAATAGTTATTAGTTTAGTATTAGAATAGCTTCTATTGAAGTTTTATATGGAAGGAAATGTAGATCTCTTTTATGTTGGAATGATGTTGGAGAAAGGAAACTTTTTTAGACCAAAGATGGCGTAGATAGTGATAGAGAAGATCAAGATGATTAAGGAAAGACTTAAAGCTTTATAAGATTTTTGATAGAGTTAGACAAACAAAAAGAGAAAGGTCTTAAAGTTTTAACAAAGGGATTATGTCTTTTTAATGGTGTCACTTATCAAAAGTGTTATAAGGTTTGGAAAGCAAGAAAAGTTAAGCCCATGTTATGTAGGGCCATTTGAAATTCTTGATAAGTTGGAGAAGTTATATATAAAATAGCCTTGCTATCATAGTTATCTAGTGTGCCTATATGTTTCATGTAATTATGTTAAGAAAGTGCATCTCCGACTTGAACCATGAGGTGGGAAAAATGAGTCCTTAAAAGTCTAAGAAGATTTGACATATACAGAATATCTTATTCAAATGGTTGACTAAAAGGAATGAGTCTTGAGGTATCGAAACATTACTTTTGTAAAAGTCTAATGGAGTAATCATACACCAAAAAAAGCACTTCGGAAGTGAAAAAGGATATGAACAAACAATATCCTTACTTATTTGAAAATGAAGGTAAATTAAGTTTCAAAGATGAAACTTTTTATAAGATGGGGAAAATGTATTATCTTAAATGATATTTAGAC
The DNA here is from genome assembly GCF_002168275.2 of Theobroma umbraticum. Taxonomy (NCBI): domain Eukaryota; kingdom Viridiplantae; phylum Streptophyta; class Magnoliopsida; order Malvales; family Malvaceae; genus Theobroma; species Theobroma umbraticum. The sequence continues at coordinate 3,917,261 of NW_018397269.1, forward strand.
TAAGATAATTACATTATCCTAAAGTGTGACAAATAGGCCTCTATCAAGTTATTTATAAATATTTGGGCCTAAGTCATTTCTTATACTAAGTTTATTAGAAAATAACTAGGGTTAGTATAAATAATTCATTTAAACATGACAACCACTTTTTGGTAGAGAAAAACAAAGGTTATGAAGTGAATTTCACAAAAATTGCTTTGTATAAGATTTACGGATTTTTGAAGAACAAGTTTGGAGAATAAAAAAAATCAAAGGCTATAATTGGATTTATCAATACAAAGTGAGTAAAAGAACTCTTTTAATTGGAGAAAAATATCTTATTGAGTTACACTAATTTATGTTAAAGTTTAGGAGAAAAACCTAAAGTTTCATAGTTTTTACATATCTTCATGATCTAGCAAAGGTCGCAGTTATCAATTATTTCAGATTTAAACATGATTTTATGCTTGGTTTAATGGGTGGATGGAGATGAATCAAATTCTTATGAATTAAAAAGGAAAATCTATTTGTAAGAACCAAGTTTCATGTACCTATCCATCACGTTAATTTTGATTTTATATTGATTTATAGAGTTTCGTTACTTGAGTTGTATATGGTTGGAAAGCCGCATGAGTTTATTTTCATATAATCAAGCAGAATTAATTTTTAACCTTTTCATGAAGTACAAATGTTTCTCCCTCATAGTTTTTACATTTTACCTTGTTCTCTCATACATTTTCCCTTTAACCTTGTTCTTGTTAATGCAATAAGCTCAATATGAGTAATTCCAAGAGAAGGCGAATTGAAATCTTTTGAAAATTCTAGCTAATTTTAGAAAATTAAAGTTTTTCTTGAATGAAAAGCCTTCTTTGAACTTGATTAAGATGATGAGAAATTCTAATTTTTTTTATATAAAATGAAATGAGTGGCAAACAAAAGTAACTTAAAAGGAATTAAAAAGTAGAAACAATATAAGAATTTTATAGAGGTTCAACCTCCTTGTTTACATCCTCTCCTATAACTTCATTAAAGAATTTTAGAATCCACTATAGAAATAAAATTCAGTATAATGCCTTCCGTGAATCAAGCTTAAACTTAACAATAGTCTTTTTAAGGATGACATTAAAACCTTTTTACCTTTTACTTGGATTAAGGTATAACCACACAAACTACCTTTTAATGGTTAAGGTCTAATCCTCAAGTGTTTACAATAAATGAAGAAAAGTAAGCTAGAGTGCCTCTTAAAGGCTGAATAGCAAATGAGTACAAATGTTTGGTGATAGGAAATATTATAATTTAAAGCACAATAAATAATACAATTTGAAGACTTGTACAAATGTGAGAAGTGGAAGAACTAATAAATGTTAAGTGTAAAAATTCTTCTCTTTTAATTGTGTTTTTAAGTCTTCTTGCCTTCATAAATGTTGTGGAAGCTTGTATTTATACTTGCCAAAGTTTCTAAGGTAGTTCGAGGAGCATTACATGTAATAATAGTCGTTTAGCACTTTAATCTAGGCTCCAACGGTCATTATTTATCGATAGATGTTAAAATCTATCGACAAATGGCCTTCCAAAATTTGAATTTCACACTCATTTATCAATAGATAGGCTTATTTATCAATTGATGCAAGTTAGGGGACCTTTCAGGGGCTTTCGGGTTGCTATTTATCGATAGATGAAGAACATCTATTGAGAGATAAAAGGCAAAATCCCATTTAAAGAGCTTTTGACTTGTTTTTCAATTTAACACACTTAGCTCTTCCATTTAAACCATTTCAAGGACCTTGTAAACTTGTTTGAATGTCTGAAAACAATTTTGATCACTTGTTTATCAAATCAAAACTTAGAATCAAATGAAGTGTTAATAATCTCTCCATTTTTTATATGACAACAATTTAGCAAAATTTGTTTTTGTTTCTTTGAAATAAAAAATTCCCCTTGATTTCATGCACTAAGTGTTGAAAAATTGTGTGTGCTTGGAGATGTTTGAGCTCCCTTTAAAATCTTGCATTTAAAATAGAATTGACTCCCACTTAACCTTTGCATTTTAAATCTTGCATTTAAGATTTTCATTTTAAGTGATGAACTTTTGAAAGAACAAAAGGTAAATTCTAATGCATCTCGATTCTCCCCCATTTTATTATATAAAAAAGTATTGAGACCATATAGAGAAAAAGGAAATCAAATGAAGCCAGTAGAGTGTGATAAGGGATCAGAAATAAAACAATACACGGACTTTGTTAGCATTAGAAATAATGGAAAATATATAATATAAGCAAAAAAGTGCAACCATATCCATAACCATATTGATATGAAAATGTACAAGGAAATTCAGTCATACCCATATATGGATAACAAACTAACATCGAAAAACGACTAATTACATCCAAAATGTAAGAAATAACAACTGTGTAAATAAATTCGAAAGAGGTAAGTACATCCAAAATAAGTAGGGACATTTGAAATATGTGTCTAATAAAAAATACATGATGCATGACAATGAGATGCTTATGTAGCCATCCAATCGAAGAACCTAAAATGTAAGGCAAAGATATGTCTCCCTTGAAGACTCCAGATAGCTGTGAAAAGTAAAAGCAGAACTCATCCTCAAAATCCCGCTAATGTTATAGAATCTAGCAATTGTGCACAATAAAAGCATCCATACGACCAATCAATCTACTGTCCATGGTATCCATGAAAGAAAAAAGTCAAGCAAAGGCCTGCTTGACATCAAAGGTATTGGATGTAGGAAAACTGTGGCTAGATGCACCAAGTTGAGTGCTGGATAGACTACTAGGATAAGTACTAAGCTTAACCTCATCTTCCTCATCATTAATGAGAATCGACTCATCGACGAAGTCCTTTCTAACCCATTGATTGTTCTTGAAAACAAATCCTAACTTGTGAATGGTGTGTTCATCAATCAAGTTAAACAAAGTGTGTGACATTGGTGGATGATAGCTGGTGTCTACCTCAAAGTGGTCAAGAATCTTGCTCACAACCATACCATATAATAGCTTTTTAATGCCTTCATTAATGGTCCTTAACATATCATCCATAATGAATTTCGTAAAGTCAATCCTATGGTTTTTCTTAATGTGGTAAATGAACCAAATGTCCTCACTTATGATAGTGGAGAAGCTAGACCCATGAGGTCGAATACTATGGGTGATGATCAAATGGAGCATTCTATCATAAAAGGACAACTTTTTAGTACTAGAGAGGCCTTTGTCACTAAGAGGTGCATACACAAAAACAAATCTTAATTCAGCATCATAAAAAACATACTCGTAATCCCTCTATTGGACATGGAAATGTAAGACTCAATCTAAGAGAGCCTAAATAACCAGAATACATTTCCTCGTAACATACATCTTAAACTTATCATCATGTGCCACTATTTCCCTAGTGATAGCATTAGCAAATTTGGTATTAAGCATTGAAATAAAAAATATATACTAGGTTATGATAAAATTTACAGTTAAGCTTAAGCATGTAAGTCCAATCTAAATGCACAAATGTAGTAAGATACAAGAAACCAATTGACTTAAGGTAATTAAAACAGATAATGCGACCAAGAATTACCTTATGCTTGGCAAAGTCATCTTGTAATTTTTAAACATGCGATGGAGAGAGAAGTTACATTGAAAGGAATCCCTAAGAAGGTGTGAGGATGAGTCAATAGTGACTTTGGTTCTTTTTGGGCAGTGACTTATATTTGGAATTTTGCTGATTTTGGAATTAGAGGTACGAATTAGAAAAATGGTTTAGTAGAAATGAGTGGGAGAGTGAGGAGATTGAGTTAATCGGAGCAATTTCTGTTGGGTGAAGTTTGATCATGTATTAAATACAAATAAAATGCAACAAAAATAAATTTAAAAATTAAATTACACTTTACATTCCTATGATTTTTTCATACCAAATTGAGTATAGAATTAAATTAGTAAATAAAATATATGATCATATCACTTTACCTAAATAACAAAGGTTGATGAATCTTTTGTTAAACTATCAAATCAACCTTCAAAAAACTCAACCACGTCAACGAGGTTGTTGCAAACCAAAACTGTCCAAGGAATTCTTGTGTAGCCTCTAATGGTGATCCACACCAATGAATTAGAAAATCCTTTTTTAAAGATTGGAAGTGCTATGCCTTGATAATGTGCTAACAAAGATGAGTTTCATAAACTCATAATCCACACAAAAATTTTGGGGTTGAACACACAAAAGAAATCAAGTGAATAAAATACTATTTTTCTTCACACAAGGAACAACAAGACAAAAGGAATTTCAAATGTACCGTTCCCTTAATTTTTCAGTCGTTTTCTCTCATTTTGTTTGGAGGTTATAGCAAGGTATTTATACCTTGGATTAATTTTAAACCCTAATTACAAAGCTATTTTGTAATTGTCAATTAATCTAATAATTTGATTAAATAATTTAATTAAGTCTTTAATAAGCCTAATTAACTTAATCATTTAATTTAACCAATTAAGCCCAATAACTTAATTAAACAATTTAATTATTTAAGCCCAACAATTTAATTAAACAATTTTAATCAATTAGGCCCAATGACTTAATGAAACAAATTTAATCAATTAAGCCTAATGACTTAATTAAATAATTTAATTAATTGGGCTCAATGACTTAATTAAATAATTTAATTAATTAGGCACAACTTAATTAAACAATTTTAATCAAGTGCTTAAGAAGCTCATAATTTCTAATTTCATTAAGTCCAACTTAATCACCTTTCTTATTTTATTTTCAACATTTATTTTAGGCGTGTGACTCATTAAGCTTCTAACATGTTGGCAATGAACTCAATATAATAATTCATAAATTAAACTTAGGATTAGATAAATTTAAACTATTTTAAATTTATCATTAATCAAGTCAACTACCTAGAGTTCATAGACCAAGATTGGAATCTAGCAATCCATCATGGCCACTCAAATATTAGAAACGTCAAGATGGTTTGACTCAGCCTTTCAGTGATCAGCCTTTCGGTGTAATTCATTCCCTCATCATATATCTTGGAGATGATAAGAGCATGGTGCAGTATCTACTCTTATTTATCTCTATATTCGTTATTAAAATTTGATCATTAGTGTCTTTGGTTCCTTTTAGAACCCATTCTAATCTTACCACTTTACCGTGTAGAGGTTTAGTCCCTTTTAAAGCTCATACACTTTTAATTCTCTTACCTCCATAGGTGGTAGCTCTCAAAGGAAAAGAATAAATAGAATGTCCTACTTTATGACAATAAATACATTTGGTGAATGAGTCAAGCTTTTCATTTTCATTAACAAAGAAAATTTTCCTTGTGAGTACCATTATAGCCTAATCCTTCTTTGTTAAAGAATGTTTTTTGTGTTTCTAGCATGTCATTCAATTTTTGTTGACTTATGTTGAATTTTGAAAATGTGATATGCAAATTCTCATTTTTCTTTTTCAACTCATTTCTCTCAATTTTCAAGTCATTGACTATGCTTTATACTTCAATCTTTGTCTTGACTAAGAATTCATTTTCTACTTTAAGCTTAGATATGATGTTCTTGTATGTCAATGTCTTTTCTTCAAACTTAGATACTAAGTCATCATATGCATGTTGTAGTTCATCAAATGAATATGAGTCTTGATCTACAATACATGAACTAAAATCATAAGATGTAGAGCATACCTTGGTGTCTTCAAGTGCCACGAAGCAAAGGTTGGCATTTTCATCTTCATCATCTTGAGAGTCATCACTATCACTCCAAGTGGCAACCATGGCTTTCTTTTTGAAGTTCGCATTCTTCTTGTTTAGGCACTTATACTTGATGTCTCTCAATTTTTTGCACTTATAACATATCAAGTGATTCTTGCTATGTTCTCTTTTTTGGCATATCTCTTTTAGGGGGTCCTTTACCTCTATAGTTTCTCTTCATGAATTTGCTAAACCTCTTAGCTAGCATGGCTATGTCCTCATCCTCTTCACTCTCATATCTTATGTTCCTCTCATCTTCTTTAATTGTGAATTTTAAAGCTATCTTTTTATTCTTAATATCCTATTTCTTTTCATCATCTAGAGTACTTTCACATTTTAGGGTTATCTCATAGGTAAGTAAAGATCCTACAAGCTTTTCTAGTTTAAAATCATTTAGGTTTCTTGCTTCCTCTATCGCTGTTACTTTTGGTCTCTATACTTAGGAAGACTTTAGAGTATCTTCTTATCTAATTAGGCATTTGGGAAGTCTTTGTTGGTATATGCCCTTGAGCCAGTTAAATTGGTCAAGGAATATATATTGTCATTTAATGCATATTTAATCGCATAATTATATGTGATAAGGTTTTTCTTCATGTTAGTGCAATAATAAGGAGTTATTAAGTACTAACTGGATGAAACCTATGGAACATAAAAGCCTTGCAAGAGAATTATAGAGTTGTTATAATTATGAGATCACTATGTATCAAACCCATGTTCCTAAAATTGTTCCTGGTCATTGTATT